>NW_027069642.1:995872-1109269 GCF_002906115.3 Quercus suber | reverse complement strand
TTTTTTTTTTTTTATTTGTTTTTTTTTTTTTTTTTTTTTTTTTTTTTTTTTAATTTTTATGTTTTTGATGCGGATTATAGTATTCCAATTGTGATCAAATTCTTTTTTATTTATTTATTTATTTGTCTTAGTATTATCTATTTGAAATTGGTATTTGAGAATCAACGCATGACGTGCTTAGGAATATGATTATTTCACAAACAGATGGTGACTATGAAATTAATCAGTAATTTATAGGTCAATTATTGTATATTGTATAATGTGCATGGTTCGGATATTTGGTTAATTATTAGTAAAACAATTTTTTTTTTTTTAAAAACGTTTGCTTGATAAGTGGTAGAATTATTTATTTATTTATTTTTCTTAGTATTATCTATTTGAAATTGGTATTTGAGAATCAATGCATGACATTTTTTTTTTGGTTATATATATAAACGTGTAGTATAGTAATTAAAAAATAAGAAAGTTGCATAATTCTTTACCTCTTGAAACCTTGCTTCTGATAAAGAAACCTTAGCAAGAAGTCTGGTTTAGTATTCATCAAAATCTTTCCTTCTTTTTAGCACTATTTGTCTACTGGTCTCCCAATACTGCTAGGTTTATTATTCCAATTGTGATCAAATTCTTCTTCTTTTTATTTATTTATTTTTCATAGGATTGTCTGTTTAGTTTTATTCAGTCATCTTTAATCTAATTAAGATTTTTATCCACTTAGAAATTATAGTTGAAGAAAAATTATATCCACTTAGAATTTATAGTTGAAGAAAACTTATATATATTTGTTCTTAAAATCTAAAAATCTAAGAAAATTTATACAATTTGGTGCCGCCACTTGGCGCAACCACGGTGTCTAAGCCCAGCTTTTATTATATATAATATAATATGATATATAGAATATAGATAAGTAGTTTCGTACATGCATTTGTATACATGTGTATATCAATTAGAAGTTTTGTCTTCCCAAAATCAAATCCTAACCCTAATCCCACCATTTATTACTAGTTCATGGGCCAAAATGGGCATTTGCCTCTTTCGCCAAAATTTTTCAGCAAAATGCTCCTATCCTGAAACTATCTAGCAAAATGCCTTTGTTTTAAACTTGAGTTTCAATGAAAAAAATTGATTTTTAGAAAATCGAGTTATGTGAAATCAAACTAAAAAAAAAAAAAAAAAATTACACCGAACTCGAGTTCCATGTAAAATTTCTTTCATTACTCAATTTTCATTAAATTGAGTTTTTCATTGAAACTCGATTTTTATAATCGTGTTTCAGAACGTGAGTATTTTGCTAGATAATTTCAGAACAAGAGTATTTTGTTACATCTTTTGGACGAAAGGAGCAAATGCCCATTTTGGCCCTAGTTCATGAGGAAGTTGTCTTTAAATGTAGTGGCTAATATTTAGTATTTTTCTTTAGAGAATTTCATGACAAGCTAAGAGTCTTATAGCTCAATTTGTACCTTTTAATATTTTCAATAGAAATATTCAAAGTTCAAATTTTTTTTGCTTCATTGCAATTATGATATATATTTATTGGCAAAAGAACATAATTACTTACATACATAACATGGAGCCTATGGAAATTGTGAAGATGCGAATGTGAATGGTTGGGAAATTTGATAAAACGTTTTTTACGTCAAACATAAGTCTTGGGATAGAATGCTACTCTTGTATTGCTCATCCTAATGGGACTCCAATAGGGGAAAGAAAAGTATGCCATAATGTTGGTATAAATCCTCGTTTATGTGTGAATTAAATTAAATATAATCCAAGCTACAAAGAAAATATAAATCTACGGAAGCGATAAAAAATCAACCAACAAGAACACCAAAAAATTATGTGGAAAACCCTTTAGTGTAGAGAAAAACAACATGGAGCAAATCCAATCAATTCACTATAATAAAATAGAGATTACAACACTCAAGTTATACGCAAAACCTGAGTTCACAATAAATTGGGAATATACAATAATACTTCTAGAAACAAATACGACTTCACCACAAAACCCAGTAGCAAGATCTTCTACTCTGAATACTTCAACTCTTTGTGGTTATAGTATCTAAATAATCGTCTTAGAGAAGACCCCTAATTTATCTTCCTTGTGTGTCTTGAGCAAAAGAAAAATCACTTTTTCTTTTTTCCCTCAATGCCATACAAAGCACTAATCTTTTTCCTTCAGTTGGCTTCAAATCTGTGTTTCAGCCTTCAGTCTCTCTGAATCTCTCTCTCTCTATTCATGAAACCCACGTACTAAGCTTTATATATAAAGCCCTGACACTCCTAATTCAATTAGGAATAAAAGTTTTTGACTTCTTGTGCAATTGGTACACCTATTTCTATATGAAATAGGATTCCTTCAATGCTTAAATACAAGTCCTATATGGGCTAGACTTCAAGGTGCCGTGCACCTCCCAACCATCTCTCCCTCTAGCCCATTGAGGAAAGAGATCTTCATCCCAACTCTTCAATTAGAATTCATGCCGGCAGTTCCGACACAAAGCACAATCTTTTCTTTGGTCACAACTAACTCATAAGTCTTATTTTTGTGCAAAGAATTCATCTCTTCTTGCATAGCCTTCATCCAGCTCTGCTTATCCTTATGAGACTCTATTTCTTGAAAGCATTCTGGCTCCCTCTTATCAATAAGCAAAATATACTCAGAAGAGGGATATCTAGTCGATGGATAACACTCTCTAGTCAACCTCCTCACTTGAGGTTCTTCCATCTCTGGTGGAATAGGTTGCTCCCCCTGTACAACATATTCAATATCTTGAGCATCATCACTATCAACTCCTACTGGCTCATCGCCATCAACTGCTATTGGATCATCACCAAGATTCTCATCTTGCACCTCTTCCCTATTTGTGGTATGATTGGAGGAAGAAGAGGTAGGTGTAAGGTCGGGAACACCTACAATAGCATCCTTTGTCTTTTCAAGTTTCTCATGGTCTGCTAAATTTTTATTCTCATAAAAAACCACATCTCGACTTCTAATCATCTTCTTTTTCTCAAGATCTCATAACTTGTAGTTAAATTCTACATCTCCATATCCAACAAATATACAAGGAGTGGCTTTGCTATCAAGCTCCAATTTTTGTTTCTTAGGCACATGTGCAAATGCCTTACACCTAAATACCTTCAAGTGAGAGTACGAAATATCTTTCCCAGACTAAACTCTCTCTGGAATATCAAACTCCAATGGAACTGATGGAGACCGATTAATCAGGTAGCATGCAGTTTGAATAGCTTCACATTAGAATGACTTACGTAGATTAACGACTCTTAGCATACATTTGACCTTCTCAAAAATAGTGCGGTTCATCCTCTCTGCCACACCATTTTACTGTATGATACCAGGAATTGTCTTCTCTTGTCTAATACCTTTCTCGGAACAGTAACTCTTGAACTCATTAGAAGTATATTCACCTCCGTTGTCAGCACGGAGACACTTCAAAAGCTTCCCTTTCTCTCTTTCCGCCATGACATAGAATTTCTTGAAGTGCTCAAGTACCTGGCATTTAGTTTTCAAAAAATACACCCACAACTTTCATGAAGCATCATCAATAAAAGTAACAAAATACTTATTACCACCTAAGGACTCCACATCAATGGGACCACATACATCAGAATAAATGAGATCTAACACATTGGGGTTTCTAGTAGAGGGTATGCGAAAAGACACTCTATGTTGTTTTCCAAATAAACAATAATTACAAGGTTTAAATGACATACCTTTGGCAAAAGGAGTGAGAGACTTCTTTGCCAAAATCTACAACCCCTTTTCACTTATGTGAGCCAACCGCCTATGCCACAAGTTAGGAGTAGAATCTTTCTGAGTTGCACTAACAACATTTTTGTAGACCTTTACTTGTGTTTTGTAAAGTGTACAACAAATCTTCCCTCCAGCAAGCACCAATGATCTTTTGGAGAGTCTCCATTTACCATCTCCAAAATAGTTGCCATAGCCTTCTTTATCTAGAATATGAGTAGAAATCAGATTCAAGCGCATATCAGGCACATGTTACACATTCTTTAATTCCAAGGTGTATTTATTGTTAGTCTCTACACAAATATCTCCAATTCCTACAATGTTAGCATAACTGTTATTGCCCATCTTCGCTCTCCCAAAGTCTCCTACTTTGTATGAAGTAAATAGCTCATTTCTTGGAGTGACATGACAGGAAGAGGATGAGTCAATCAGCCATTTAACATAAGGATGTGAAACATTGCAACATTCATCCTCTCCTACACAGATTACCACATCTTCAATTATCGAGACAGCAATGGTATTTTGTTCTTTTACCTTATTTTGATTTTTCTCATCTTTTTGTTTATTCTTCCAAGTCTTACAGTTTCTTCTTATATGACCTTCTTTGTCACAATAGAAACACTAGAATTTTCCTTTCAATTTTTACTGAATTCTGGATTTACCACACCCCTTAGAATTTCTAGTCTTACTCCTCCCCCTGTTCTCTGTGATAAGAGCCTGTGCATTATCCGTGCCCATGTCTTTTCTTCTTGTTTCTTCATTGAATAAGCTATCCTTGACCATTACAAGTTGTAGCACACCATTTGGAGCAGAGTTACTAAGTGACACCACCAAAGTCTCCCAACTGTCAGGTAAGGAACTCAGAAGTAATACAACTTAAAGCACATCATCAATTATTAGCTTCATGGTAACCATCTGATTCACCAAGTCTTGGAACTCACTTAAATGATCGGAAATAGATATCCCTTCCTTAAGCTTTAAATTCACAAGCTTTCTAGCCATAAAAGCTTTATTTTGAGCTGACTTTCTTTTATAGAGACCATTCAATTTTTCCCAAAGAGCTTCTGCATTAGTCTCTTGAGATACATGATGAAACACACTCACATCGATGCATTGTCTAATACATCCAATGGTTTTTCTATTTAACTTCTCACAGTCTTTATCAAACATCTCGCTTGGCTTAGCACTATCACCCCCAATAGGGTTATGCAAATCCTTATAGTAAAGGACATCCTCCGTCATTAGCTTCCAAATCGAATAATTTGATGCATTCATATTGCTCATATTCATATTCATATTTTCCATTTAATTCAACTCAAGACAATCATGTCCAACAACCTAGCTCCGATACCACTTGTTGGGATAAATCCCCGTCTATGTGTGAAATAAATTAAATATAACCCAGGCAACAAAGAAAATATAAATCTACAAAAGCGATAAAATAATCAACCAACAAGAACATCAAGAAATTATGTGGAAAACCCTCCAGTGTAGAGGAAAAAACCACGGGGAAAATCCAATCAATCTACTATAATAAAATAGAGATTACAACACTCAAGTTATACCTAAAACCTGAGTTCACAATAAATTGGGAAAATACAATAATACTTCTAGAAACAAATACAACCTCACCATAAACCTAATAGCAAGATCTTCCACTCTGAATACTTCAACTCTCTGTGATTGTAGCACCCAAATAATCGTCCTAGAGAAAACCCCAATTTATCTTCCTTGTGTGTCTTGATTTTTCTTTTTTCCTTAAGGGACGCACAAAGCACTAATTTTTTTTTTCCTTCAATTGGCTTCAAATCTGTGTTTCACTCTTTAGTCTCTTTGAATCTCTCTCTATTCATGAAACCCACGTACTAAGGGGCTATTTGGTTTTTGGTGTTTCTATCACTCATCACTCAAATATGGTGGGACCCATGGAGAGAAGCTTGTTTGGATTTGTTTCCAAGTTTTGTTTCCATCACTCAATTATCTGATTTTTGAATGATGAGTTGTGAAAACTGAAAACACATTTTAGGTATTTTCAAGTTATCAAAATTGAGTTATTGGGGGCATTGTTGTAAAATTTTGGACTTATGTGGGACCCACTGTCATGTTGTGTCTCTATTAAGTCAGTCCACCTTAGCCACTCCCAACGTCTCTCTCCCTTTTCTTCCTTCTCATTTATATCTCTATTCCACTGTCTGAACCCACAGCTCTAGCCAAAACCCAATAGGAGCATCTGAAACCCAATAACTCCAGCCGAAACCCAACAGCAGGGGCGGAGCCACCTTATGCATTGGGGGGGCCATGGCCCCTCCAATTTTTTTTAAAACCTCTCTAATTATAGGTAAAACTAGGCTAGAATCATTTTGAGTTAAGAGTTGGCCCCCACAAGATTAAAAGATTGGCCCCCCTCCAACACGTCACTCATAAAATTCTTCCCACCCCAAATCCCAACGGTGCAATCATAAAAATTATGTCCTTTTGTCTTTTCCTTTCTTCTCTAAAGCATGATAGCCACATCTATATTTTTTTAGTTTTTAGTTATTCAATTTTTGTGAAGGGATACAACTGAAGTGTAGTACATCAGATTACCTAATTAAAATCATATGTATTGAATTTAATTGTCCTTAAAAATAATAACATTATTTGTATTTTATTGGTCATGATAAACATGTGCTTGAATTTAATTGAATAACCTAATGTATTACACTTACGATATTGTACTTAAGTTTTGCACTTTCTCAAAACTATTACAATATCCCTTTCCACTTAAAAACCACTGAAAAGACTCTTCTCATCACTTGGTGCTCTCTTCAGTTACTCTTCATTAAATCTTCCATAGGATGCTCTCACATAATCACATTTTCATTAGTTTCTCCATCTTCCTTAACAAAGAGTTTTCTTATTTAAAGCTAAGCAAATATTGAGAAATACCAACTTCTTCTTTGTCTTCTTCTTCTGTAGTTTTGTTGTATACTTATATTTGATTTCTATGAATGTCATGGACTTATGGTTTTTCAAAAGAATAGGATAAACTCAAGAAAAAAAAAATAAAATAAAACTTAAGATGCTCAATTGGTCGATTAACTTGTTAGTATTTTGATATCTTAGTGCTATAAAATTACACCGACAAAAAAATTCTATCAATAATCTTGTGTTATAAATATACGGTACTTTGAGTTTTTTGTTGAATTGCAAATCAAAATGATAGTTTTACCTTGGCCCCCCCAAGCAAAAATTCCCGGCTACGCCCCTGCCTAGCAGCCTCCACGAAGATCTAATGTTGTGTAATTGTTTTTTTTAATAAAGTATTTTTCGATAAATGCCTTAGATCCTTTTGCTCTATTTTTCTTTTTCTTTTTTTCTTCAACCATTTCTTTTCTCATCTTTATCTCTGGCTGAACGGTTAGGCAAGACTACGGCGCTTGGGTAAACATCCGTTTACAAACAAGATGGTGAGAGTGTCACTTAACCATTCCCCTCTTTCATTATTTCTTTTTTCAAGATCTGTGGTTCTTTTTGTGGGTTTTTCTGGTGCTTTCTGTGGGTTTATTTGTTTTAGTATTTGTGGGTTTTATTTGGGTTGGTATGGTATTTTAATGGCGATTTCAAGCTTCTGATATGATTTTTGGATTTTTGAGATGTGGTTATGGTGTGGGGTTTGGATTTGTGATGTGGCTGTGGTGGGTTTGTATCTGAGATGTAGGGGAAGAGAATGGTGAGAAAAGTTTGCTGGGCTTCATCTATTCTATTCTTCACACATTTGGGTCTTTTTTTTTTTTTTCCTTTGCTGAAGTTGGTATGTTATTTTATGAGAGGCGAAGTGAGGCGAAGTGAGGGTTTGATGAGCTAAAGATTAGATCAAGGTGGAGTGAGGCAGGTAGGCTAACAGAAATCATGTATGGGTCAAGGTGTCTCTGACCAAGTGCTCAGGTATGGGTCCCATAAAAAGTAAAAATATTTGAGTGATGAGTAGTTGAAAACAGTGTGCCAAACATGTAGGTGTAGGAAATTGGGGTATTTTAAGTGATAAGTGACTAGTGATGAGTGATGTGTGATGAGTTACGAAAATTGACTAAGGAGTGATGGTTTATTTAAAACCAAACAGCCCCTAAGCTTTATATATAAAGCTCTGCCGCCTGACACTCCTAATTCAATTAGAATTAGGAGTTTTTGACTTTTTTGTGCAATTGGTACACCTATTTCTGTATGAAATAGGATTCCTTCAATGCTCAAATACAAGTCTTATATGAGCTAGACTTCAAGGCGCCGTGCACCTCCCAACACATAATTGTCAAAACAAACATAAAGAGAAACACTCGTATTCAAATGCCCCAAATAAATAGAAAAAAAGAAATTCTCTTTTATGTATATAAAAACCAAAGGTCCCAGAACCTTTTAAAAAGAATAAAGGGAGGCTAAATGACTCATTGATTTCCACCTATAAAGACAACCATTTTTTTTTTTCTTTTTAAAAAAATGATGCGATTACCAAGAGACATCCTCTAAGCAAAGCATCCAGTCTAGTCAAGTTTACTTACAATAATTAGCTAATGAAAGGTGACAAATAACAAATTGTAGTTTATTACGTAGAAAAAGTTTGACTTCAAATACGTTTAGAATTATCTTACTCCAATTCATTATATAGCAAATTATAAAATGATTTATAAATTTTTTAATGAGTTATATAATTTATTTAAATAATAATCTCAGACAGTTTTATAATTTTTTGAAAAAACAAAATTCCAAATATTTTTAGAGCCAAATTTAGTCCTTACTAGAATCAGATCTCTAAAATTACTTTTCTTTTTTAAACAGTTGGTTTAATGAACCATTTCTACAAGTAACATAAATAATCATCATTGTAGTTGATCATTTTCAGCCATTTGAAAAAGAAAAAGAAAATCAATAATGACTTCACAACACCTTGTGCCGGTGATGAATTTGTATATACAAACATGTGAACCACTAACTTTTAGTTCTAAGTGTAGATTATTGGGAGAAAAAAAAAAAAAAAGAGGGGGGGTGGGGGGGGGGGCTTTACAGAAAGATGTTAATGTACATGACACTAGAAAACAAAGCTTATTCCGGCTGAAATTAATTCATTACAACAGGCAAGAACATGAATGGGGAAAGCTTTCTGGCTCTTGACAGAATTCATTTTGCGGCAAAAAATTCATATCATTTGTGGCTTCATTGCTGGGGTTGCATATTAACTTTTTCCGACATACGTTACTTTTCTGAAAAGAAAATAGATTGAGTCCAATGTTTTAGTGCAATGAATCTGATGATGACCTGTTATCATCCTAATTTTAACGTGTACCCAATCCACTATTTTTTTTCATAGTAGTGACACAAACGTTTCATTAAAAAATTGAACATATATAAATTCAACCGGCATCTTGTAATTTTTAAATGTTCTCCTTTTTAACGCATTATCACTGAAAATTGTTGGCCAACTTAACGGTTGTGGGGGCTATTGGTATTACTCTATTGCGTCGAATTGCAAGAAAGACTAAAAAAGAATGCTGAGTCAAGTCATGACCAAATTATTATTATTTTTTGATATAGGAAAAGTACTTAGTACTTACAATGTTACAGTTGTCAAATAATATGAGATATTATCCATTGAATCTGTCCAAGTTGCGTGATAGACATGGTCTGCATCTTCTTCCGCAACATGCATGTTACTCAAAAGTGATTGTATTATTTTTCTATGGCTATGCAAAGCAAAACGTGCTTAAATTCAGGATTTTTCTTTTGTAAAGTTGCTATCCGCGTGGGTTGACGAATTTGCAATCAATTCGTTTTACTATATTTGAAAACCCAATTAAGCACGTTTTTGAAAATGACAATCAAATTTCTAGAGCCATACTTTTTAATGTATAGGATAAAGTCAAAGTCATTTTAGTAATAACGAAATCGTCATTGGTGATGCACGACTGATATATCTCCCAACACAGCAGTTTGCCAAATGGGTATATATTCTACGTAGTCAGGCAAAACTTGGGCCATTTTAACAGCAAGGTTGGTCCTGGCCCAAACCAATGAAAAATATCTTGAGCTAAGGGATTTTTTATTATTTATTATTATTTATTATAGAGGAGTGCTATGTTTGCAATATTTTCACAATAAATCATATGTGGTAAGTTGTTATTGATTTTAATTTGAATCTGCAACTTAAATTACTTTTTTGTCAACATATAACAACTAATAACAACCTGCTGCTTAAGATTTGTTATGAAAATATTGTGAACATAACATTTCTCTTTATTTTATAGAATCAGATATAATTTCATTACCATAGAAAAAGAAACAACACAAGGATTACTTAAAACTCATATATAAATAAAGTATATTGCGTACAAATATTATTGAAATTGATCAATATAGTTAATAAATAATAAGGCAAATAAATGTACATATATAGAGTTATTTTCCACTTTTGAAAAACTTAATCTTTTACCGTGGAAAAATTTTTTATCTCACACCAAATTCAATAAGAGAAGTTAAACATAATAGAGTTGATTTTAAAAATGGAAAATAACTTTATCTTATGTCAAGCTAAATAAGGGAAGTTAAATGATAATTTTTCAACTCATTTTAAAGTTACAACCAACATGAAAATGAGATTTAAAAAAAAAAAAAAAAGCTTTTTGGAAAATTATTCATTTTTTGGAAAATGTTAATGTCAAAACAAATAGAAATGAAAAACTCTTTAGAAATTTAAGCATTTGATAAATTATAATGAAAAATATTTTAGAACTCTAAATTTATAAAATATAAACAATAAATTATAAAGTATTTTCTTAAAATTTCACATTTTCCTTATAGAGCTTTTTAGGAGCTTAAAGATATCTCTTTTTGGTGGGATATCAGATGCTAACATTTTTTCCATAAAGATCTTTTGTTAGGATTTGCTTATTGTAGAGCCTGATAGAGTTTATTTCCATATAAACAAATATTATCAAAATTGGTCATTATAGTTTTTGTAGGGACTCAATTTGGATTGGACCCAGAGTATGAATGGGTTTTCAGCCCAACAAGCCCAAACAATAAATTTTTAGAGAGTGGATCGAAGGTTTAGGCGCTGGCCGGCGTTCCGGGAGCATGAACTCTCTTCTTTTATTAGAAAATACTTAGAACTATTTACAACTAGGGGATGCTCCTCGGCCCATGGCCGAGGAGCCCTTTTTCTTCTTTCTTTTTTCCCCCCCTTCTAACTTTACTCGCTCCTCTTTATATAGTCTTTATTGTCCTATCTCGTTCTTCCATCTGTTGATCATCCATTCGCCTTTCTTCTGACCGTTCGTCATATCAGAGACCTTATCAACACTCAAGTGGTTCACACTGATCAACGTCGCCTTGCTAAGGGGTTGCATCCCCATTAATGCGGCCAGAGGGGTTAGGTGAATGCATTAAGTGTGGAGGTGACAGCTTGCTCTGGGCTTGTCCCTTTCCAAAATTATCCTTAGTATGGCGAGGATGAAGAGGTCCTCGGCGTGGATCCAAAAAAGAGTCTCTCCCTAATTTAGCCTTGGATGGTCATTCTTCCTCGGCGCGAGCCTTGGGCCTACTACACGATGGGCTGAGGCTATCAGGCCCACGGGCCCCACAATAGTCCCTCAAAACCCTGCTGCACGTTCCCTCGGACGGGGAGGAGGGTTTTGATATCTACGGGCCCTCTAGACGAACCGCCCCACTTCGGTCCGCGCCTAGCGACTTTTCGACTGCCCGATGTACGTTTTGGCGTTTCAAAACTCAGTGTGTGCCCACATTAAATTTTGGCGGCACCACGTTTCCCACTTTCAACGGTGTGATGGTAATTGTTCGGTGGAGATCTCCTGCTTTTATGAGCAGGCGGTTACATTTGGGGAGCCTACGAGGGAGTATAAGTACCTGTTTGAACCGTCTGGTTTCTTCATTTTCGTGCTTACGACTATTGATGCGTCATATTTTTGTAAGTCTTCTTCTTCCGGTGACCCCAAATTTTCCCTGATTCTATTCCTTCTTTTCTTCTTCTGGAACCTTTAGCCGTCCTTGGGGGATGGGTAAGTTTAAGAAGTTGGTTAAGTCCAACGAGATGATGAACAAATTCATTGTTGACTATGGGATACCCAATAATGTGAGTTTGAGGTACTGTGAAGAAGGGGAGTGGTACATTAAGAGGAGAGAGGGTGAAGTCGTGATCTTGATAGTCGCTTTCGTAGAGGGAGGGATAAGAATCCCTATGAGGCCAGTGACTCTCGGTTACCTTAGGCATTTCCGTCTGGCTCCTACCCAGTGCGCCATGAATGTATTTAGGATATTAGGGTGTGTAGATACCTTGAATGAGAAAATGGGGCTGAGACTGACTCACCACGATGTGAACTGGTGCTACAACCTTCATCACCTGAGGGGTAAGACGTACTATATAAAGATGAGGGACGATAGGGTCCGACTCATCCAGTGTCTTCCTGATTCTAATAAGGGGTTGACTCAAGATTTTCTCATAGTGTCGGGGGAGTGGCATAACAGTTTTCACTGCTCAACAGTAGAGGGGGAGCCAGGTAGGGTATATAAAGTAGGAGACGATCTAGGTTTCAGTATTTTTATTTTTTTATAGCTGTATATCCGCTTTGATTGATTAACCACATGAGTTTCGCTTTTCTTTTCGCAGATCCGCACGCCTTCGCACGTCATTTCCACCTGGTCAACAAAGCGGATTTGGAAACCGTTCTTAGGTCAGAACTTTTCCTAAACGAAACTGATAACTAGGTTAGAGCTACTCACAAAATCCTCGGATGCGACCCAGCTCAGAAATCATTCCCAGTCCCGAGGCACGTAATTAGAGCTCGTGATCCTCGGCTTACGCAGATTACCATGGTGGAGGATGGTTTTGCATTTTCTGAGGTATCTCACATACCTGAAGGTATTCCGCTAGCAGGTTCCTCCTCATCCTACCAAGTAATGGTGGCCGAAGAAGGACAATCTAAGAAGGCAGGGGAGGTGGTTGAACTGAGCTCTTCTGAGGACGAATATAGTGTGTTCAACCTAGCTGATCAGTCCGAGGATCCCTCTAGTGATCTAGGAGACCCTCATCTGTCCGAAGCCGATCTCTGGTCCCTAAGAGTTGGTACTTAGGCTGAGATGGGTTTAAAAAGACAGCCCCAAACCAATCTTCTTGACCTGCTTGAAGGCGGCTTCAAGAAGGGTACACCGGAAGAGTCGCAGCCCAAGCCCTCAACACATCTGCCCCAGATTTTAACTTTGCAAACCAGATCATCTTTTGTCCCTACAGTATCAGACCCTCAGACCGAGTCTTATGACCCAAAAAGGAAGAGACTTTCCAAGGGTAAGGAGCCAATGGATGGGAGTAAATCCCAGTCCCCGCCCGAGGAGGGTGGATTTCGTAGGCCTCCGAAGCAACTGAAGCTCGGTGGTCAACGGAAAGATAGGAAGATCATCTAGCAGTCTGAGGCCCAAGCCTGGCTGCCTGCTGCCATGCTCCATGATCAGCCCCTGATGGATGACGCATCAATACGGGAATCTCAAGGAGTTGAGGGGGCTCTCGTAGCCGATGCCCTGGAAGAAGTCTCTTCTCCTTCCTACTGACATGGCCGAGCTAAGAAATATAAGTGGACCAGAGGTTGTCCTTAACCTTAAGAAATATCTAGGCATGGTGGGTCCCCTGATACTTATTTACTTTATTTGAACTTTATTGCTTAGTACCTTCCCTTCTCTTTACGGAGTTACATGTTTTTATTGGCAGGCTATCCAAGCTCTTTTCAGGTTAGACAAGGAGGTCGACGGCCAAAGCAACGCTTTAGCGCAAGAGCGTGACAAGTTCTTGAAAGCTACCAGTACCCTCAAAAGATTTGAGGCCGACCTAAAAAAGGTGACTGAGAATCTGGAGGAGATGACAAAGGCCAGGGACACTGTTGCCTCCGACTTAGCTGTGGCTAGGAAGTAAGCTGAGGATCAAACCAATCGCTTGCAAGACGTTGAGGGCCAACTACAAACTGCCAAAGGGGACATTGCCTACCTAAAGAAAAAGTTGGTCGAGGCAATCCATGAAAAAGGTATTGCCGAGTATGCCAGGGACGAGGCTGTGAGAGCCAAAGATGAGGCGGTGTTTGCAAAAATAGACGCTGAGCGCTCTGTAGAACAGGCGAAGGAGGAGGCTTTCGTAGATGGGGTGGCTAAGACTGAAGCCACCCTTCGGGCTCAAGTTCCTGCAGTGTGCAGGCATTATTGTTCTGAGACCTGGCATGAAGCCCTCAACCAAGCAGGGGTTGATGCCTCATCTGACCTTAGGAGGGAGGACAGGGTATATTACCCTATTGCAATTCGCGAGACTGCCCCTGCTGCTCCCAGGAGGGGTCCGCATTACCAGCGAGTAATGCCACAATAAGACCGCCGAGGCTACGTCTTTAGCTGACCAACCCCCCGAGGAGGTTGAATCCCAAAGAACTTTGGGGGGAGTTAGAACTGAGGGTCAGGAAATGCCACAAGACGTGGCGAGGCCTCCTGCGGACCCTCCGAGACAAGGCCTTTAGGCCTTGGCTAAAGCCTTTTGATCTGCTTATCGAATTAATTTGCCTACTGAGTTGGGGAGACTGGTGTATGACATAGGATAATTCTGTTTATTTTCTTTTTTACTTCATTTTATTTCTTGCCTCGGTGGCGTTGTAAGGAGACTGTATATTTTCTGTTTGAACTGAATGCTCAATACTTTGCTTCCAACTATGGATATTTTCTTTTACTTGCTTTACTCTAATATTCTGCTCAATACTTGCATTCTATTCTGGAGTTAGTCTCATGAGATCACCTGTTATCTTTCAAATACAAATCTAAGGACCGTATTATAGCTTGAATCTAGGTAACACTCTGGTTTTCTACAGATAGTTATTTTCTCCATAGGTTCGAGTCTTTGGACCATGCAATACCTTGGTTTTGCCTAGTACGCAGATATAGTGGTGTGACTAGTTTTTCCCTAGGCTTGGGCCTGAGGACCATACAATACCTTGGTTCTGTCTATCACTTCTATTTTTCTGTAAGTATCTAGTTTCCCCATAGGTTTGAGTCCGAGGACCATGCAATACCTTGGTTCTGTCTATCACTTCTATTTTTCTGTAAGTATCTAGTTTCCCCATAAGTTTGAGTCCGAGGACCATGCAATACCTTGGTTCTGTCTAGTACCCAGGTATAATGGTGTGATTAGTTTTTCCATAGGCTTGGGTCCGAGGACCATGCAATGCCTTGGTTCTGTCTACCACTTCTATTTTTCTGTAAGTATCTAGTTTCCCCATAGGTTTGAGTCTGAGGACCATGCAATACCTTGGTTCTGTCTAGTACCCAGGTATAATGGTGTGATTAGTTTTCCCATAGGCTTGGGTCCGAGGACCATGCAATGCCTTGGTTCTATCTACCACTTCTATTTTTCTGTAAGTATCTAGTTTCCTCATAGGTTTGAGTCCAAAGGCCATGCAACACCTTGGTTCTGTCTAGTACCCAAGTATAATGGTGTGATTAGTTTTCCATAGGCTTGGGTCCGAGGACCATGCAATGCCTTGGTTCTGTCTACCACTTCTATTTTTCTGTAAATATCTAGTTTCCCCATAGGTTTGAGTCTGAGGACCATGCAATACCTTGGTTCTGTCTATCACTTCTACTTTTCTGTAAGTATCTAGTTTCCCCATAGGTTTGAGTCCGAGGACCATGCAATACCTTGGTTCTGTCTAGTACCCAGGTCTAATGGTGTGATTAATTTTCCCATAGGCTTGGGTTCGAGGACCATGCAATGCCTTGGTTCTGTCTACCACTTCTATTTTTCTGTAAGTATCTAGTTTTCCCATAGGTTTGAGTCTGAGGACCATGCAATACCTTGGTTCTGTCTAGTACCCAGGTATAATGATGTGATTAGTTTTTCCCATAAGCTTGGGTCCGAGGACCATGCAATGCCTTGGTTCTGTCTACCACTTCTATTTTTCTGTAAGTATCTAGTTTCCCCATAGGTTTGAGTCTGAGGACCATGCAATACCTTGGTTCTGTCTAGTACCCAGGTATAATGGTGTGATTAGTTTTCCTATAGGCTTGGGTCCGAGGACCATGCAATGCCTTGGTTCTATCTACCACTTCTATTTTTCTGTAAGTATCTAGTTTCCCCATAGGTTTGAGTCCGAGGACCATGCAATACCTTGGTTCTGTCCAGTACCCAGGTATAATGTTGTGATTAGTTTTCCTATAGGCTTGGGTCCGAGGACCATGCAATGCCTTGGTTCTGTCTACCACTTCTATTTTTCTGTAAGTATCTAGTTTCCCCATAGGTTTGAGTCCGAGGACCATGCAATACCTTGGTTCTGTCTATCACTTCTATTTTTCTGTAAGTATCTAGTTTCCCCATAGGTTTGAGTCCGAGGACCATGCAATACCTTGGTTCTGTCTAGTACCCAGGTATAATGGTGTGATTAGTTTTCCCATAGGCTTGGGTCCGTGGACCATGCAATGCCTTGGTTCTGTCTACCACTTCTATTTTTCTGTAAGTAGGGGTTTGTCCTCGGACCGCTTTGCTGGAGACGATTCCTCCTTGGGTCGGATCATGATCTTTACACGTGGCGTTGATCTCGCCTCCAGTTCGAGCCCCCATCTTTTTCATTTATGACATGTCCTTTGGCCTTTCGTATTCCGCGCTTGATGCTTCGGTGCGCGAGACGCACCTTCATTAATGTCCTCGTGAATGAACATGAGTCCAACGATCTACGGCCCCCTTGGAATTTGGTAGCTTCATTATTAGCCCTGCTGATAACTCTTTTTTCGAATTCTGCATGAATTAATTCTCACCAACCCTCATCCTCTATATAAAGCTTTTCGGGGGGATGGTTTCTCCATACTTTATGAACCTCCCAACACAAATAGAAAGAAACACACCCTTTCAGCTCCCCAAGACCCTTTAATAACCTCGCCGGAATTGTGACTGGGGTTGGCAGATATGGGGCGGCTTTGGGTGGGTGTGAGGACATCTGTGCTAAGAGCCGTTATGGCCGCAGCCCCCACTGGGCTTCCGGTGCTGCAGAATCTAGGCGTAACCCCGATGGCGCCGTACAAAGTGGCCCAAAGGGATGTTGTTGAAGTACCTAATGTCTCTCCTCGGAGCGCACCCCCGACGAAGGAGACGTGCGAATTCATGTCATGGGCGGTGCTCGAGTGTTGCCGTCTCCAACGGCCAACACTCGTGAGGATTGGAGAGAATCAAGGGAACATCATGGGGGAGGGCGTCCAGGAGCCCCTGCATCTGCTCCTCGCTTTGTTCAAGCTCCGCCGCACCGAGAAAGGAGTTGTTGGTGGCCTTGAAACAAGCTAGCCCTCCCCCTTCCCTGCTTTTATTGTCAAGTTCTCCCATTCTCTTGATGCCAATAAAAGCATGGGTTGACACTTCCCTCTAGCTAGTTTTAGGGCGGGTCCACCTGGGCCTCTGATTGTAGAACTAGCTGGTAGGAATAGTTGTAAAGCAAGCCTGCCTGAGCCTCTGATTGTAATCTGTAACTTTTCTTTTTATGAAATAATATCAAGATTTCTCTTTTCGCTATCAAATCTTCCATTTTTTTTTTTTTGCGATATTTTTTTTTTATACGTTGCCAACCTACTGTAAAACGACCAGTTAGAACACTCGCCTGGTGCGCCGTCCAGCGCACTAATCCTCCCCACAGACGGCGCCAATTGTAGGGACTCAATTTGGATTGGACCCAGGGTATGAATGGGTTTTCAGCCCAACAAGCCCAAACAATAAATTTTTAGAGAGTGGATCGAAGGTTTAGGCGCTGGCCGGCGTTCCGGGAGCATGAACTCTCTTCTTTTATTAGAAAATACTTAGAACTATTTACAACTAGGGGATGCTCCTCGGCCCATAGCCGAGGAGCCCTTTTTCTTCTTTCTTTTTTCCCCCCCTTCTAACTTTACTCGCTCCTCTTTATATAGTCTTTATTGTCCTATATCGTTCTTCCATTTGTTGATCATCCATTCACCTTTTTTCTGACCGTCCGTCATATCAGAGGCCTTATCAACACTCAAGTGGTTCACACTGATCAACGTCGCCCTGCTAAGGGGTTGCATCCCCATTAATGCGGCCAGAGGGGTTAGGTGAATGCATTAAGTGTGGAGGTGACAGCTTGCTCTGGGCTTGTCCCTTCCCAAAATTATCCTTAGTATGCCGAGGACAAAGAGGTCCTCGGCGTGGATCCAAAAAAGAGTCTCTCCCTAATTTAGCCTTGGATGGTCATCCTTCCTCGGCGCGGGCCTTGGGTCTACTACACGATGGGCTGAGGCTATCAGGCCCACGAGCCCCACAGTTTTTATTTATTTATTTATAATAATCAATATAGTTAATAAATAATAAAAAAAAAATTATCTTGATTTCTTTTCTCTTTTCGCATATAGCACAGAGTTATGAATTGGGACTTTGCTTATGAGGGAGATCAGCAACCATAAAACTCTAAACAAAAATCAGCTAACATAATGGAAGCCTACAGTGTAAGATCCTTTTTTTTTTTTTTTCTTTTAAGTTTTATGATGGAAGCCTTTACTACAGTGTTAGATTTTTTTTTCTTCTTCTTCAAAATAGTAAATTATGGTAGATTACTAAAACGATTCAAAAAAAGGTAGATTACTAAAATAATATAACATAGGATTTTTATTAATTGACTGTTAATTAAAATAATGGTTTAAACTTCTTGAAATTTTGGTAATATAGTTTCATGTAGAATAGGATTAATTTAATTATTTAATATACTTATAGTGTTGTGAAGACTCTTTTGTTAGTTGGGATGAAAATCTAAAGGGTGTTTATTTGGTAAAAAGAGGGGAAAAATAAGAAGAAGAAATTAAGTGTCCATTTAACACAACCAATATAGTAAACTATAAGTTAAATTACTAATTTGGGCCTTCAACTAATTTGGCTTTCAACCAACCTTTAAATATATATATATATATATATATATATATTAAAAGGAATATATTTAGTTACTGCTTACATATTTGTTCTTAAATTATTGTAATCCAAATTGTGTGAGCTATGCTAGATTTTTGTTCCCCGGAATCTGGGGTATATGAACTTGACTTGTTCCGAATATTACATCACTTCTACATAAAATTAGAAGAATATTTAACCACTACGTTTAGAAATCTTTTATTACTGACAGTTATATTTTGAGGCTCCTTCATATATTTTATGATCGAATACATGAAGTTACATAATTTTAAATGTGGAAAAAAAAAAAAAACCATTAAACCTAGAACCTCATTGTTCCATAGTCTTTTCAAAATCATAAATAATAGGCACAAGGTAAAGAGGTAACTTCCTGTAAATGTTGAGGCCAACACCCTCTTCCACGCTTACATCTTCTCTCTTCATCCCATTTGGCAGTTTCCAATCAAAACGATGCAATAGGTTTGCCAATGTAACCATAACTACAGTGGATGCCATTGTAATGCCCGGACACATCCTCCTACCGGACCCAAAGGGTAGGAGTTCAAAATTTTGACCCCTAAAATCAATGGCATTGTCCTCAAACCTCTCAGGATAAAACTCATTTGGATTCTTCCATGTGTTTGGGTCTCTCCCAATAGCCCAAACATTAATCAAGATTCTTGTTTTTGGATTAATATCATAATCACCAATCTTAAAATGTGACATTACCTCACGAGGAAGCAAAAGTGTGCCTGGAGGGTGCAACCTTAGAGTCTCCTTCACCACCATTTTTAGATAGTGAAGATTTTCTAACTCACTTTCATCCACATACGGTATCATTCCAACATAGCTTCGAATTTCTGCCTGGGCTTTTTTCATCACTCTTGGATTCCTAACAAGCTCTGTCATTGCCCACACAATTGTTATAGAACTTGTGTCTACTCCACCGAGAACAATGTCCTACATATACAAACATGAAAACAAAAAAATTCTAAATTAGCTCCTCATCGAACATGCAACTTGTGTGTAGACTTTGGAAAACGAAAGGAATAAGCTAAAAATTTACTAAATTTTTAGAATCATAAGTGATGTAGAAAACTGAGTAACTTTATGTGCGTTTGTTTTTGTTTTTTTCATAGTAATTTTATGTTGTATAGGTTATTTTACATGCACTACCCATAGTAATCCACTCAAAAGCAGACATTTGGAACACACTAGCACCAAAACCTCATGCATGTGTGACATGTGAAATCCAATTAAATCAAGCCCTCATGCATGTGTTTCATGTCCAACTCCACTAATGATAATATAACATCAAGAGGTGACACATGTTTTTCACTAAACCAAATTATATAATTAATTTAGGGAGATTATATAATAATAATTATTATTATTATTTTAACTCTTAAGTAGTTTGAGCTATTTAGTTATTAGATTAATGTGTATGATATCTCCTTGCTATAGATCCCTTTAAATAGATTATGAAAACTTTAGAAAGTATTAACATGTAGCACTTATATTTTCTAGTAATGTTGTTAAAAAAAAAACATTCAAGTTATGTGGTTTACGTTAGTATTAGCATGCCGATCTAAGACTAAATCCGTAATTAGGTTTGGATCTTGATAAACATGAATTTTGAAATATGAAATAAACTCTAACCTTTTAAATCTCACTCTCACTTTGAGGGATTGAATTTCATGTCTTTACATTTGGAAGGAGGTCAAATTTTAAATACATCTGGAATAGTCATTATGGTACACTATTTTTTTAATGTTCCATAGTAACTAGTAATATATTAATAAAGGATATATATTGGATAAACATAATACTCTATGCTAATAATTTGGATTAGTTAGGTATGACACACAAAAAAAAAAAAAAATTGTGTATCGTAATTCCATAAAAGAAAAAAATAAAGTGTGGGAAAAAAGTGCCACCTACCACGTCTTACCATGAGAACTGCTTTGATGTGTTCTTTGTTGGGACTAAAATGAACCTTTTCATCATTTGACAAGCTTAGCAAAACATCAATAATGTCTTGCTCTGACTTCTGCTTGGCTGGATCAAGATGGTCCTTGAGCAACATTTCAAAAAAAGAATCAAATCTACGATGGCAGTACTCAATTCGTCGTGGAAGCCCAGTTAATGCATCCATAATCCCCCCAAGCCATGGAAACATGTCCAAGGTCGCAACCATGCCAAATAGCTTCATGGCTTCTTGAACAAACTCTTTAAATTTATGTCCCTCAATTTCTTCGTAGTTTTTATTAAATGCTATTTGACAAATAACTGAGTATACCAAAGAGAGTGCCTTTTCGCTAAGGTCAATTGGATTTGGCGAAGCTTGAGTTATAGAGTTAATTAATTCAGCAATCTTGGCTTTCCTTTTGTACTCAAAGGATTGCACCCTGTCTTTAGAGAGAAGCTCCATCTTGAAAATCTTACGCATATTTTTCCAGGAATCATTTTAGGGACAAAATGCTAGGGTTAAGAAATTGTAAGTGAGCTTTTGTTGGGCATATGAGATAGGCCTAGTGCAACATTCAGTGTCATTGGTTTTTAACACCTCTTTGGCCATTTGTGGAGATGAGATGACAAGAGTTTGCATTTGTCCGAGTTGTAGCAGCATGGCAGGGCCATGTTTTTGAGACAGTTTCCACAGGGATCTATGGTTGAGCTTTCCAACTTGATGGAGGTTGCCAATGATGGGAAGCTTTGGAGGGCCTGGGGGAAGGTTGTTTGCTTTCTTGACTTTTCTTTGTTTTAGAAGCAGTGACAAAGAGAGAATGACAATGAGTACAAGAAAGATGGTTGGAAGCCTTTGTAAGGAAAGAAAGAACAATTCCATGATGTTAATGGCTTGATGGTGAGGTACTGACGTACTTTATGACAATGAGTACAAGAAAGATGGTTGGAAGCCTTTATAATGCTCCTTTGCTTCAATAAAAAAACTTATCTAAAGATAAATTTTCGTATTTTTATGTTTATCTAAAGATAAATTTTCGTATTTTTATGTTTTTCATAATATTAGGGTAAAGTATTTTTCTGTTTTTGGTAATATTAGGAAAAAAAAATTAATCACAGGAAATCTATTTATTGGCATTCTCTATTTAGTTTGGTGTGAGATGAAATTGTTTTCTCACACCAAACCAAATAAGTTTTCTCATACCAAACTAAATAAAGAAAGTTAAAAGATACTCCCCCCATCATGGACTGTACATGAACTAGGGGGGAATGGCCCCCCCTAAACTTTTTTTTTTTTTTTTAAATATTACTATATTAATAGGTACAAGAAAGATGGTTGGAAGCCTTTATAATGCTCCGTTTGCTTCAATAAAAAAAAAAAAAAAAAAAACTTATCTAAAGATAATTTTTTGTATTTTTCTGTTTTTGGTAATATTAGGAAAAAAAAAATTTAATCACAGGAAATCTATTTCTTGACATTCTCTATTTAGTTTGGTGTGAGATAAAGTTGTTTTCTCACACCAAACCAAATAAGTTTTCTCATACCAAACTAAATAAGAAAAGTTATAAGATACTCCCCCCTTATCATGGACGGAGTTGTACATGGACTAGGGGGAATGGCCCCCCCAAACTTTAAAAAAAAAAATATTACTATATTAATAGGTACAAGAAAGATGGTTGGAAGCCTTTATAATGCTTCGTTTGCTTCAATAAAAAAAAACTTATCTAAAGATAGTTTTTTGTATTTTTCTGTTTTTGGTAATATTAGGAAAAAAAATTTAATCACAGTAAAACTATTTCTTGACATTCTCTATTTAGTTTGTTGTGAGATGAAGTTGGTTTCTTACACCAAACCAAATAAGTTTTCTCATACCAAACTAAATAATGAAAGTTAAAAGATACTCTCCCCATCATGGACGGAGCTATACATGGACTGGGGGGAATGACCCCTCCTAAACTTTTTATAAAAAAATATTATTATATTAATAGGTATTACCCTGCCCCCCTCCCCCGAAATTTTTTTAATAAAAATATTACTATATTAATAGGTACTAATTTTAGCAATTTTATTCAATAAAATTACACTTTGCCCCCTTAATAATGCCATTCATTCTTTTAAAAGTAATGTTATAGCCATAAACGTTTTTACAAACTATTGAGGTAGCAAATTTTTATAAGTTCATACACTCGCATCACCTTTTTACTTATTAATAGTCACTCACTACTTTTGCAATTTGTAAAAATTTCGTAGTTTTAGCATTTTTCACGTTTTAAAGGCAATAAAAAATTAATAGATTAAATCTAAAACAAAATATATAAGTCCAAAAAAATTAGCCTAACAACAAAAATTAACAATAATGAGATTTTTTTTTTCTCAAAAAAAATACTTAATGAAAAATTATTCATGTTTCCAAAAATGTTGAGGTCAAGACAAACGGAGCGTGAAGAAAGGGTCCGGCCCATTGAAAAACTTTCCAATACCTCCCATTTTTAAACAAATTTAAGACACATGGAAAGTATTAAATCTATTGGTCAAGAAAGAGACCGGCCCAAATCTAATCCTTTCTTGCCCACAATTACCCAAAACAAAAAGACCCCTAATATTCTCTGTTTCCCGCCCTAACAGCCTTAGTAAACACAAAATTTATCCCATTAAAACTTGTTTCATTTCGTTCTTATTTTTTTTTAATCCAAGCTCAAGAACATTTTTTAGCCACTAAAACCTACAATATCATGATCTGACTGTAAATCCAAGGTTCCATAAGGAATCGAAGAGGTGCTTCATGAGTACGTTGTTCTTTCCCACCGTTCTAATTCTCTGTGTGTGTGTGTGTGTGTGTGTGTGTGTTTTTATTTTATTTTTTTAAGTTTAACATCCAAGAAAATCATGAGTTTCTTATTTGATTCGGATTTTTTTTTTTAATATTTACTTTTTTTCCCCTTTTGATTCACTGTTATCTCAGTTCTCTGTTCGATTTAAAATGCCCAAAATTAGTACTCTATTTGCATTGATTTTAATATTGTTATTATATTGCTAAAGCCAAAAGTCTTCTTAATTGAGATTTTTCCAAACTCACTCCAACAAATCTTTATCAACTTCGGGAAAAATTATGGTAAACAATGTTCTTATTATCAATTTTCTTTTATAGAACAATGTCCTTATTTAAATGTACGAATTTTAGCATTAAGAATTAAGATAGGATTATATGAGTCAATAAAAGTTTTAACTTTTAATTCCTTGCTTCCCCTCTCTGGTTGTCAAGTACTCAAGCTTGTTTATAATTCCTTACTTCTGTCTTCTGATTCTTTTTTTTTTTTTTTTTTTTTTTTTTTGAGTAGTTTACTAAAAATAAAAAACAAAGCTTTTGTTGAGTAATGTTTGGGTCACAATATTTTTCATAACTATTAATTTAATGCATGGTGATTGGAGTAGCATCACTTTCATTTTATTAAATATTAGAATTGATTTACCATGTTGAATATATTGGAATAAATGCGGAAGTGGAAATATAAGATAGAAAACATTAGAACACGAAAGTTACATGGTTTAGTCTAGGAAACCCTTAAGAACTATATCTCTAATATATGAGATTGTAGAATAAATTTTGTGTTACAATGAACTCTAAAATGAGTATATATAGTAAGAGATTTGTCTTACGCACGTAGAAGGATTGGACTTTGGCCTATATTATTGAGCTAATATATCTCTAACACAATTAAATCTACGATTGATATCATTGTTATTATGTAGCAATTACAAGTCATATTAATATTAATGTTCTTTATCTAAAGAAATACCCAAAGTGGTTAATTAAAAAGTGACAGTGACAATGATTCGAGTTAGCGAAATCATTAGTGTCGGTGACTTCTCTCTCACATCGTACTTTTGACGTGTCCATGTGGATATGTCGAATTAGCTTCTCAAAGCATCTCCAGCAGCCTCTCCAAATTTTTACTTGTTTGGAGAATGAACAATAACATTTAGCTTTTACCTACACACTTTTTCAAATACATTTTCCAACAAATTCTCTATCCCATTCTCTATCTCATTTAAATATTATTTCTTCATTCATTGTTTATTCTTTTTTAATCATCATTTATTCTTTTTTAACAACTATATTTTTTAATGAGAAGTGCTATATTCATAACATTTTACGCAATACTTTCACAACAAAATTTATGTGGAAATTTGTTACTAGTTCTAATTTGTACCCACCACTGAAATTATTCTTTTACTCGCCAATATTAACTAATAACAATCTGTTACTTAAAATTTATTGTGAAAATATTGTAAAAATATTGTGGTAGTCTTTTTCAATTAGGGTTTTTTATTTTTCCCTTATCTTTTTTTATTTTTTTTTCATCCGCACGTTTCTTTTCTTTTCTTTTTTCCTCTTTTTTTCTCCTCCACACCTTTCCCTTATCTCTTCACTTTTCTTTTTTCTTTTGTTCTCTGGCACTTCTTCTGAGCTCCTTCACTTTACTTTTTTTTTCTTTTCTTCTCTTCGTCTACTCTATAGCATTCAAGAAGCTCTCTCTTTCTTTTCTTTTTCTTGTTTTTCTCCTCCACCCAAGTGTTCAGCCCACCTTCTTTTATTTTCTTTTTCACCTTAAGAACATTCTAACAACCTCACATTTGCTTCACATCAGAGAGAGAGAGNGTTCGTCTCTTTCTTTTCTTTTTCTTGTTTTTCTCCTCCACCCAAGTGTTCAGCCCACCTTCTTTTATTTTCTTTTTCACCTTAAGAACATTCTAACAACCTCACATTTGCTTCACATCAGAGAGAGAGAGAAGAGAGAGAGAGAGAGAGAGAGAGAGAGAGAGAGAGAGAGAGAGAGAGAGAGAGAGAGAGAGAGAGAGGTTGTCCGCTGCCCCACCACTGGTGGAGATCGAGGTCGGTGAAAGGACAAAGCCGGTAGAGATCGGTGTTCACCATGCAGCACTACCACGTCTACCGCCCCACCGCCGCTTGTCCTCCTCCCTACCACCAGGCTAGGTAAAATCCGCTTGTTGTTGTTGTTGTTGTTTTTTTTTTTTTTTTTTTTTTTCTTTTTTTTCATATTTGCTTGTTTTAATTCAACTTTATTTTAAGAATTGGATTTTGCTTTTATTGTTATAGTTTGATTAATTTTAAGATTATGTTTTTGAGTTTGTATTTTGATTATGCTTGAGTTTAGAGATGTTTAAAAGAAAGATGGTTGTGTTTGTAGCCGTGAGAGGAGAGAGAAATGGAGGAAAGAGAAAAAAATTATTATTTTTAATTCATTCGGTATTATTTTAAGGGGAAATATTGTTTGCATAAGCTACAATGATTGCTACAGTGCTCTCCAGGCTTGGAGAGCTACTGTAGCAAATCTAAAAAAAAAAATTGGACATAGAGAGGCTGTTGGAGGGCTTTTTTTGTGTGAATAGTGGCTTTTCACTCCAAAATTTGGAGATAGCTAGCCATGTTGGAGATGCTCTCATGGAACATGCAACTTGTGTGTACGCTTTGGAAAATGAAAAGAATAAGCTAAAAATTTACTAAATTTTTAGAATCATAGGTGATGTAGACAACTGAGTAACTTTATTTGTGTTTGTTTTTGTTTTTTGTCATAGTAATTTTATGTTGTATAAGCATGCCAATCTAAGGCTAAATCTACAAATAGGTTTGGATCTTGATAAACATGAATTTTGAAAGATGAAATAAACTCTACCTTTTAAATCTCACTCTCACATTGAGGGATTGAATCTCATGTCTTTACATTTGGAAGGAGGTCAAATTTTAAATACATTTGGAATAGTCATTATGGTACACTATTATTTATTTATTTATTTATTTTATAGTTCCATAGTACCTGATTTTAACTATTAATATATTACAATAGAATATATTGTTTGTTTATTTAGACCCCTTAAAACAGATTGTTTAACCTAATTAATTAACCAAGTTGATTATTAGGTTTATTATTCAGATTTAGGTTAAACAAGCATATACCATATCATGCACAAATGCGGAAAAATAAATAATACCATGATATGATCACCTAGGAAAACCGATGAAACTAACCGTTTCAAGGTAAAAACCTAGAGAGAATTTGACCTAGCTATGCTCAAGGTAAAGTAAATCCACTATAGGTGAATCGAAGTTTTTACAAAAGATTTAACCCTAAATCTATTGCTATCTCATGTAGTAACTTACTAAGATGATCGCGTGCGAGTTCTGAATCCATGGACTCCTTCTCTCATTGGATTTACAGCAACACAAGCACCCTTGCTTGGGACTTTGAGATCCTACTCAAAGATTTCAAATCACCATCAGTGATGATCTTGTTGCAGCAACTAGGTTCTACCAACGCTTGATTGTAGATCTTACTCCAATAGATTCTTGTGTAATTAGAAGGTACAAAACCTCTTAGATCTCACAAAGAGTAACACACGTCTTCCAAAAGTCTCCAAAACATAGCCAGAGTTTCCCTTTTATATGTGGACAAGTTGGAATGAAAACCTAAACATTTTCGCTAGCTTCACTACAAGAAATTTGGTCTTTAGCGACGGCATATAGTCGTCGCTAATGCTTTAAATATTGTCGCTAATATAATTAGCGACGAAAAATGTCATCGCTAACTTTCGTTAAACGAAAATGCTAATAATGAAAAAAATTATAACATTTAGCGATGAAAAGTAAATTTCGTCGCTATTGTTGATTTTAAACAAGGGCGCCAACGGGGAAAAACTAGGCGTGAACTTAATTAATCTATAGTGACGAAATATTTCGTCTTTAAACATTGAGATTTTTAGTGACGAAATATTTCGTTGCTATAGATGTTGCTTTGAACAATATTAGCAATGAAACTCATTTCGTCGCCAAAGGTAACCAATAATGAAAAAACTAAATCGTTGCCAAAAGTCCAATGCATATAAACCACTAGTTTTAGCAAAGAAATCATAATTCGTAATAAAAAAGCTAGAAACAGCGAAAAAATAAATTTCATCACTAAAGAGTGCAACTTAAATGGGTTAAATTAGCAAAAAAAATTTCCTTTCCCACATAAAATTTCATTTCTCCCACCCACTCAAAAAAATTTCAGCCCTCCCTCTCTCATTATCATTCACTCCCTAACACAAACACAAACTCAAATACAAACACAAACACATATCCCTCTATCTCTCTCTCTACCAAATCTCTCCTCCCTCTTGGTCACTTGGTTAGCTTCTACTAGATTTTCAATTATCAAACTCTTATCTATGGTTTGACTTCTCCTAACATGAATCTAAGGTAAAATCTCCATGACCCACCTTCTAATATCTTTGGATTTTTATCCTATATTATTAGGATTGCTCTTTATGTTTTGGGTTTTGTTTTAGAAGTAGTTTGTTGTATTTTTGGTACATTTAAAATCTTATTGGAGGTTTTTAATTTAATTGAGTGAAATGGATTTTGTTGTTTGGCAACTATGAGAGTTGGGTTTCTTAAGAAATCATTTGGGTTTTTGATTTATATGGGAGATTGGGTTAGTTTTAGAAAAAGAGTTTCCTTGCATTTTGAAATGTCTTTGGCATATGTGGTTGTGATTGTGGTATTAAATATAAATTTGTGCAAGTAAAATGAGCATGTGTCTTTTGCTTACCAAGTGTTTGACAAATTGCCTATATGAGTTACGAAGTGGATTTTCTTGTTTGGCAACCATGTGAGTTGGGTTTCTTGAGAAATCATTTGGGTTTTGATTTATATGGGAGATTGGGTTAATTTTAGAAAAATGGTTTTCTTACATTTTGAAAGGTCTTTGGCATACATGGTTGTGATTGTGGTGTTAAATATAAATTTGTGCAAGTAATATAAGCATGTGTCTTTTGCTTACCAAGTGTTTGACAAAT
Source organism: Quercus suber (assembly GCF_002906115.3). Lineage (NCBI taxonomy): Eukaryota > Viridiplantae > Streptophyta > Magnoliopsida > Fagales > Fagaceae > Quercus > Quercus suber. Next base: position 1,080,739 of record NW_027069642.1, on the reverse strand, counting down.
TTCCTATATGAGTTATGAAATGGATTTTGTTGTTTGGCAACCATGTGAGTTGGGTTTCTTGAGAAATTATTTGGGATTTTGATTTATATGGGAGATTGGATTAATTTTAGAAAAAGGGTTTCCTTGCATTTTGAAATGTCTTTGGCATATGTTGTTGTGATTGTGGTGTTAACTATAAATTTGTGCAAGTAATATGAGCATGTGTCTTTTGCTTACCAAGTGTTTGATAAATTGTCTATATGAGTTATGAGATTGAGAGCCTGCATGGATGAATGGGTTTTTGGATCATATCACTTAGTTTTCATAACTCAGTTCTTAAAACACATGGGTCCCATAAAAAATTTTGTGTTTGGCTTGGTTTTCAACACTTCTTTCCATCACTCAAAACTCAAAAATTTGAGTTAGGGTGATAGAAATAGGAAACAACAAATGGGTGTTTTCAAAAATTGAGAACTGAGTTATGAGTTTTGAAAACTGAGCTATGAAAACTGAGCTATCTCTAAACCAAACGGGCCTTGAATTTCTTAACTTGTGTTGCAATGATTGTTATATGAGGTTATGAGTTGTAATCCTAGTTGTTTATATGTACTAACACATATAGCTTTAAGGTTTAATCAAGTCTCAAAGCTTTTGGCATAGGGTTAAAATTATAGTATTTTTCTTTTATGACTTTATACAGATTTGAGTCACATACTTTATTTTGAACTGAATTTTTTATGGTACATACTAGACATATAAGGGCTTCTCCCTATTTAATTTCAAGCTTTTTGGATAAAACTAAGCAGATCAAACAAATTTTTAAAAAGAGCTGACCTGCTGCAAATTTAATCAGAAAGTATGATTAGAATGTTGAGACTATAAGGAATTTACTACAAGCTTTTGTTATGTGGTCTATCTTGTAAGTTCATATGTGCTTTCTTTGACAAATGTTTTACTTTGGCTAATTTTATCATGGTTTGGTAATGACATGCTTTGTATTAAGTTGGTAAATGCACATTGTTTGTGGTAGGGAAATAAAAGGTTTTGATTGTGTTAAAGCCTATAAGTTTTATGTATGCTTGCTTGGTTCCAGTTTGGGTAGGGGTATTTTTCTTAGGATGGTAAAGTTAGGCTTTAGGGTCTTAGGTTTTGATTGAGTTATATTTGTTGATTACATTTTTTTTTTCAATACTTGAAGCATTTGGAGGTCTTGGTGGTGTGGAGAGGTGAGTATATGATATTTTGATGGTTTGGGTGCTATGAACTTGTTTCAAAACAAATGGGTAATGAATTTTTAACCATGAAAGTTTAAGTGCCACGAGATTTTGTTTTTTTTTTTCATATAAAGTGTTTGATATATTACCTCAATGAGTTATGAAGTTGGGTTTAATTGATTGTTGTTGATTGTATAATTTGAAGTTGGACTATGTGATATATATATATATATATGTATGTATGTATGTATGTATATGTATCTAAAGTTTGTGAAATCTGAAATTTTGTTTAAATTATTTGCTCTAGAGGTGAGTATGTGATACTTTGATGGTTTGGGTGCTATGAACTTGTTTTAAAACAAATGGGTCATGAAGTGTTAACCATGAAAGTTTATGTGTCTTGAGATTTTGCTTTTTGCACATCAAGCATTTGATATATTACCTCAATGAGTTATGAAGTTGAGTTTAATTCTTTGTTGTTGATTATTCAATTTGAAGTTGGACTATGTGTTATATGTGTGTGTGTGTGTGTGTGTGTGTATAAAAAGTTTGTGAAATCTGAAACTTTGCTTTAATTATTTTGCTCTAGTGGTCACCCAATCACTATTTTTGTTGAGTAATGAATTTTGGAGGTCTTGGTGGTGTGGAGAGGTGAGTATATGATACTTTGATGGTTTGGATGCTATGAACTTGTTTTAAAACAAATGAGTAATGAAGTGTTAACCATGAAAGTTTAAGTTCTTTGACGTTTTGCTTTTTGCACATAAAGTGTTTGATATATTACCTCAATGAGTTATGAAATTGGGTTTAATTGTTTGTTGTTGATTATTTAATTTAAAGTTGGACTGTGTTATATATATGTGTGTGTGTATATATATATATATATGTATGTATGAATGTATGTGTATGTATATGTATATGTATATAAAGTTTGTGAAATCTGAAATTTTATTTAAATTATTTTGCTCTAGAGGTGAGTATGTGATACTCTGATGGTTTGGGTGCTATGAACTTTGTTCTAACAAATGGGTAATGAAGTGTTAACCATGAAAGTTTAAGTGCCTTGTAGTGTATCTTCTTTCTCTTGGCCTTTTGGTTTCTTGCAATTGGATATTCGGCTATCAACCTGCCCTAAAAAACTTTTGCCTTCTCCCAACATGATTCCAAGGTAATTTTTCTTGATTATTTGTCTCTATGATTTATGAGTTTTGGTTTCTTGATTTGTTGTTGTGATATTTGTTTATATGAGATAAAGGGTTTCATTCCACGTTTTGAATATTCTTTAACATTTAGTTTTAATGTGAATAAAATCTCAAAGCATTTGGGCTAGTTTTAAAACTATAGCAATTTTCTTTTGGGAACCTAAATCTGTCAAGGGGAAATTTGAGTCAGCTGCAATACGTGATTTTTAATAAATTATAGAAAAATTATTTTGTGCTAAAGTTTTTATGGTACATATTACACATATAAGAGCTTATCCCTATTTAATTTCAAGTTAATTAGATAACTTTTCATGGTTCAAATGATTTTTACAAAAGGACTGACTTGTTATATAGTGAATCTGAAAGATGTTTCTTATAACATAGTTAATGTTTTTACTTTACAATTTTAATGTAGCATTACTTTACATTTTTGCAAATTTCTTATTGGTAGCTTTTAGGGCATTTTCTTTTGGCACTACTTGAAGACGTTTGAGGACATCTTCTTTTAGCCCTTAGTATTTTATGTTATTGTATGTGTTGGAAACAATTTGTATGGATGGATTGAATAGAATTCTTGTTTTATTTTTACATTTGGAATGTATGGATCATTTTCTTATAAATGTGTAGTTGACATAAATGTGTTATTCAAGTGTGAGGAGTTAATAATGTAATAACAGGTTACATATAGGAAAAAAAAAATGAAAACAGATAAGTAACTTTAGTGATGAATTTTTCCATCACATTTAGCTACATTTAGGGACAAAATTTTTCGTCGCTAAATGTAATTGAATTTATAAAAAACACTTTTAGCCACAAAAATTTTTGTCGCTAAATATAGCTAAAATTTCCAAACAATGGTTTTAGCGACGAATATTTTCGTCGCTATAAGTACTTGAATATTCTTAAAAATAGTTTTAGTGATGAAAATATTTCGTCACTAAAAATTATCTAATAAAATAAGGCACATGTAGCGATGAAATAGTTACGTCGTTGAATAGTATTTTTAACGAGGAAAACATTTAGTGACAAAATAATTTCGTTGCTAAAAGTGTTTTTATTTTAAAACAACTCGGATCTTTAGCAACGAAATTTGTTAACAGTTTTTGTCACTAATACTTTTCGCGACGGGGCTATAGTGATGAAAGAAATTTCGTCACTAAAAAGAAGAATTCGTCACTAAAGGTACTAGGCAACAAAATATTGGACTTTTAGTGACGAAAATTTTCGTCGCTAAAAATACATTTTGTTGTAGTGGCAGTCAGTTGAACTTGAAGCTTGAAACCTAGACCTTTAAGCATTGCCAAACACATAGACTTGACATGTTTTGTTCTTGGTTTGCCAACACATTTAAAAAATGATTCTAAATATTTAAACCTAAATCTTTAGAACCTAACATATATATTGGATAAACATAATGCTTTATGCTAATAATTTGGATTAGGTAGGTATGACACAAAAAAAAGTGTGTATCGTAATTCCTTAAAAGAAAAAAAATAAAGTGTGGGAAACAAGTGCCATGTCTTACCATGAAAATTGCTTTGATGTGTTCTTTTGTGGGACTAAAATGAACCTTTTCATCATTTGACAAGCTTAGCAAAACATCAATAATATCTTGCTATGACCTCTGCTTGGCTAGATCAAGATGGTCCTTGAGCAACATTTCAAAAAAAGAATCAAATCTATGATGGCAATACTCAATTCATTGTGGAAGCCTAGTTAATGCATCCACAATCCCCCCAAGCCATGGAAGCATGACCAAGGTTGCAACCATGCCAAATAGCTTCATGGCTTCTTGAACGAAATCTTTAAATTTATGTTCCTCAATTTCTTCGTAGTTTTTATTAAATGCTATTTGACAAATAACTGAGTATACCAAAGAGAGTGGGAGAAAATGAGCTTTTGCTCTTTCTTTTTAAAATATCCAGCAAAATGCCCAATGTCTAAAACTAGTTAGGGAAATGCCCTTATTTTGAAACTCGATTTTCTAAAAATCGAGTTTCAAATGTATAACTCGATTTTTGGAACATCAAGTTATAGTGAACGTAGATTTAGAAATATATATATTTATATATATATATATATTGGAACACGAGTTCCATGTGAAGTACTCGAGTTCATGGAACTCAAGTTCCACTTGAATTTTTTCAAGGAACTCAAGTTCTAGATTTTTTTAATTTTTCAGTTTGCTATAACTCGATTGTCCAAAAATTGAGTTTTAAATTGAAACTCGATTTTTAGAAAATTGAGTTTTAAATTGAAACTCAATTTTTAGAAAATCGAGTTTCAAAATAGGGGCATTTCCCTAAATAGTTTCAGACGTGGGGCATTTTGCTGGATATATGTGTATATATATATATATATATATTTTTTTTTTTTTTTTAAAAAGGGCAAAAGCCCATTTTCACCGCCTTTTCGCTAAGCTCAATCGGATTTGGCAAAGCTTGAGTGATAGAGTTAATTAATCCAACAATCTTGGCTTTCCTTTTGTACTTAAAGGATTACACCCTGCAACATTCAGCGTCATTGGTTTTTAACAACTCCTTGGCCATTTGTGGAGATGAGATGACAAGAGTTTGCATTTATTCGAGTTGTAGTAGCATGGCAGGGCCATATTTTTGAGACAGTTTCCATTGGGATCTATGGTTGAGCTTACCAACTTGATGGAGGTTGCCAATGGTAGGGAGCTTCGAAGGGCCTGGGGAAAGGTTGGTTGCTTTTTTGACTTTTCTTTGTTTTAGTAGTTGTGACAAAGAGAGGATAGGAAAGAGTATTGATAAGTCGAAAATAACATGGGATCGTCATTTTATGTTAATGACGATCCAAACAAGTGTTACACATTTATTGCGCTCATTGATGATGAAATGTAATAGACAAAGCAATGGCAACATGTGAGCTCTGCACCTTAGAGCTCCCAATGATAACATACTAGCCATTGCTTATAAATGCCAAAATTCATTATCCATAATGACAGGAAAACAACTATAAAAGAAAGGAATAACATAATCCAAAGGGACACACAAATACTCACCCAAAAACCACCCCAAGTCATTTTTTTCTCTCTAAATAATTTTCTTCCTTTCAGACTTAAGCATCTAAGTGTTTTTGGCAAACACAACACTAGTGTGTTACACTTTTTTCCCAAGTTTTCTTGCAGGTTTGCACCAGAGACGCGACCAACCATAGGATCGTCCATCCAGTGAGTTGAGGTCCTTAACTTGGTGATTTTGGGCATCATCAAGTATAATAAAGATGGTTGGAAGTCAATGTGAGTAAAGAAAGAACAATTCTATGAAGTACTGAAGATGATGATTCCTTTTTATAGTTTTTTTTCCCCCTGTATTTTTCTGTTTTTAGTAGTATTAGTGGAAAACGAATCAAAGAAAATCTATCTCTTGACTTCCCTTATTAATGGTGTGTTTGGTAGAATTGATTTTAGGGAGGATGGAGAAAAAATGAGAAAAAAGAGGAGGGAAAACTTTTTGAAGGGTTTTTGGTTGGAAAAGGGAGAGGGGAAAATGATAGTGGGGCCTGGGTGTTCTCTCCCTAGGCCTACCAAAAATTTTTCTACCTAAAATGTGGAGGAAATTTGATGGGGAAAATTTGATGGCTAATCACAAAAATGCTCATGTGCAAGTTACACATGGGCTTGTACGGTTTTTTTTTTTTTTTAGATAATAAATGTTTGCGTTTTGTTATCATTCTTTTTTTTATCTTTTGTTTTCCACTAGATATTGCCTCTTCCTTTTTTTTTCCTTGGGCTATGAGCATGCTAGTGTTTGTTTGTTTGTTTTTTTTTTTTTTTCCTTTAGATTTGATTTTTTTAGGACATGATTTTTCTTTTTTTAATAAATTTGGGTGATTGTATTTGTGGGAGGAGTAAGATCCGAGTACGGAATAGAGCTTGTGAGATGGAATGGCCCTTCACACTTAAGTTCTAACCTAAACCATGATTTGAGAATGAAGGACGAGGAGGCCAACTCCCCGAGGAGCCTGGGCAAGCCTACCTCGGGAATCATTGAGTAGGCCACTTGCACCAAAGGATAGGATACCGAGAAAGACAGTAGAGACGTGCAAGTAAAGAAGAAAGGAAATATCCATGTAAAGTAGTCATTTTCTTTGCATTCAATACACTGCACCAACTCAGTTTCTAACATTAATGAAGGAATGACCCCTAAACAGTAATCTCATATCTCACAGTATACTCTACTGCCTTCGACAAAGCCCTAATGGGACAAGCATTCAAACTAAGGCCTTTGGCTATACAAGTGGATGACTAAGATGCAATTTGATTGACTATATAAGGAAAGGAAACCCCTCCAAATAAAGGGACGAAGAATTAGAAGAAAACATAAAAACTGTGTAGAATAATCCTGTATTCGAGACTTGAAACTTTGTATGAACATTTTGTATGAATAATCTTGTATGAACATTATGATTCATTTAGTTTTTTTCTCCATTAACCTAGCAATTGGACCACTAAAGTGCATTAAAATTGACCTCGGAAGCTCATATTCTAACAAATTAATTGCGTTGGGCCTCTTAAATATAATTCCACTATTCTAAGTGGGCTTAGCCTTTCAAGGGCTCTTTCAGTATTTTTTTTTTTTTTTTGTTGGTCACCTTTTTGTTTTAATTGGGCATCATTTTTTAATATGGATAAATGAGTAAATTTATACAAACTCATTTTTTTCATCCCTCAACTTTTTCACTCCCAATCAAACAAAAATGAGGGAAATTATAATATTTTCTATTCTCCCACTTTTCCACCTCCCATCATTTTTTATCCTCCCATTTTTCCACCCCCTTAACCAAACAAACCTTTAGTTTAGCTTGAGATAAAGTTGTCTTCCTATAGTTTTCACCTTCTTTTTTTTTTTTTGTTTTGTTTTTTTTTTTTTTGCTAGCATAAAAAAATGGCTTAAATCCCCCCCCCCCCCCCCCCCGGGCCAAAAGTTTTGAAAAAAAAATTAAAAAAATAATTTCTTTTTTGAAAATATCTTAAACAATTTGAAAATTTTTAAATAATATTTTGGCCCCCCATACCTGATAATATACATACTTAAGAAAGTCTAAAATAAACATAATTTTCATTTAAATAAAATAAAATCCATAAATACATATGTGACTAAATTACAATAATTAAATATTCAGCATCTTTAAAATGAACACATAGGTATTTTAACAATTACCTCAACAAATAAAAGCAAAAAAAAAAATCTAATTTTCATTCCAACACATCTAGAACTTACTTGTAGCACAACAGTCGAAAAATTGAACAGTCAGAAGCTTTGTTGATGTGTCGCACCACCAAGTCCCCCACACAGGTGCAAATTTTTTTTGCCTTACATAGGTTACTCTCTCTAGCTCTCTCAGTTCTTTCCTTTTCCCTCCCATTGTTGCTGTAGTTTGTTTACAATGTGAAAAGTAAAAGTTCTATACTGTGTGACTAAACTAGACAAGAAAGATTGAAAGATTGAAGCTTCTGTAGGCCCGTCATCCCATGACTATGCAGTGCTCTATGCCCCTAGTTGACTGGTTGACCCCTTCTTTTTAACTCTTTTATAAAGTTGTGATTTACAACTATGTTTTATGTTGGCTTTATTCCATGACAAAAAGTGTTGTAATTGCTTCAATTTTGTTCCTTGTATTTTGTGGGATTTTATTGTATTGGGTTTAGTATTAATTTGTTGAAGACTCAAGCTAAAATGAAGAATCAGTGGAGTTCGTGAGAAGCTCGCAAGAAACTAACCTACAAAAGAGCCATATGAGGAGCACATGACTGGAAGCTGAAGAGTAGTGCCAGGCTGTCATTTTCGCGAGTGTCTCGCAGGTAAGGTCTTCTCGCGAGGTAGTCGCGAAACATTCTGCCTGGAGGATTTTAATGTGTGACTTTCTTACCCTTCACCCATACTATATATACCCTCATTACCCACAAATGTATGTGAAGTCATTCAAAGAGAAAAGTCCTAAATAGGTTTTCTACAACACACACACCCATCTTTTAGAGAGAGAGCTACTCATCCTTAGTGAGAAATCATTGTAGCTTCTTCTCCTTTCCTCTCCCATTGTCATATCTTGAGAAGAGATTTGTACCCAAACACAGCTCACTCCTTTTCAGAATGTAGAGAGTGTTTTGGAGATTTGCCAAAAGAAGCCGGTGAGGCTCGGTGGATGCAATTGGGCGTATTGCCAGATCCGGAAAGCTAGACAAGACACGGTTCTGAGAAGCCTTGTTGGAGTAGAAGCTTGGAGGGATTAGGTACATCGGGTAGATTAGGCTTGGAGGGTCTCTTGCTAACCCATGTATCCTAACTAATTGTCTAATGGATTGATTACCGCTTGAAGGCCAGCGGAGAGATTTTTCGTTAAGTTCTTCGGTTTCCTATTTGATAACACATCGGCATGTTATCTTGTGTTTGTATCTTTCTTCTCTACTCTTTTACATTTCGTTTTACTGCTATGTTGCTTTGATTATGGATTAGAGTAGTATATTTGTTTATCCGCTCGTTTTTACACTATTCCGCACTTAGTATTAAGTTAGTGTAAAATCAATTGAGCCGTAACTTTAATTTGGGGGTCTAAACAGCTCTTGTGTTTTCAATACATTTTCGAGTTTTCAATTGATATCAAAGGAGGTACACTCGCTGTAGTTTAAGTACTTGATTGTGTTCCTTGACCCTGTTTGAGATGGATTGATCTCAATATTTAAATGTTCCACCATATTTTGATGGTAGTAATTATGCCTTTTGGAAAGTCTGAATGAGATCATTCTTGTGTTCAATTGATGATACTGTTCAGGATGCGGTAGAAGTTGGATGGACAAGGCCGAAGGCCGCTAAATCCACTTGGGATAAAACAGCACTTGCGGCAACTAACGCTAACAATAAAGCTTTGAATGCAATCTTTTGTGGTGTTTCTCCAGATGAGTTTCACAGGATTTCTCACATAACAGTAGCCAAGGAAGTTTGGGAGATATTGGAGACCACCTATAAAGGAACAAAGAAAGTGAAGGATACAAAGTTTCAGATGCTTACCACCAAATTTGAAGAGCTTAAGATGGGAGATGATGAGTCCTTTAATTCCTTCTATGGGAAGCTTAACGAAATTGTAATTGCTAAGCTCAATCTTGGTGAGAAGATTGAAGATGCTAAGGTGGTAAGAAAAATTTTAAGGTCCTTACTTGAAAGCTTCTGAGCAAAAGTCACAGCTATAGAGGAAAGCAAAGATTTGGATGAGATTAAAATCTAAGAGCTCATTGGATCTCTCCAAACGTATGAGCTGGGACTGCCTTCTCATAAGTCGAGCAAATCTCTTACTCTTAAAACCATCATCGAAGAATGGATAATTCCTCCGAAGAAGATGGAGTGGAGAAGGAGATAGCATTTCTTACAAAGAACTTCCAAAAATTTCTGAAGATGAAGAACAGTGGGAAACCGTTCAGCAAAGGGAAGTTTTCATCCTCCAAAGGTGATAAGAAAGAGTTTAAGAAGAAAGAAGGGAAGGATACCCAATCTCCTCAAGGAATTGTGTGTTATGAATGCAATAGTCATAGACATCTCAAAAAGGAGTGTCCTAAGTATCTAAGAGGGAAAGGCAGGGCATATGCCACAACTCTTAGCGACTCAGATTCATCCAATTATGATTTGAAAGAGAGTTGTGATGGAGAGGGAATTACTCCGCCTTTATGACTACTGCTCATGTTGAGTCCTCAGAGGACTTGAGTTTGCTAGTGCAAGAACTTGGGGAGCATAGTGATGAGGAATCCATGGGAATTGTAGAAGAATCAGATGTTGAAGAAGATGAAGATTCAGTTGGTCTTCAAGAAAACTACAATTCCCCACTTGAGAAGTTAGGAGAATATATAAGGGTGGCCAAGGCAACTGTTAGAAAGATGAAGAAAGCAGATGAGGACTATAGAAGTCTCTTAGTGCGATATAAGGAGGCCAAATGTGAAATAGAGACGCTGAATGGAGAGTTGACGAAAATCTACTCAAAGATAAAATTCCTTAAACTTAAGGTGGTTCAAGCCAATGCAAAAGTAGAGCGAGTCTCCTCCAAGAAGCTTGATGAAGTCCTCTCTCATCAAAAACCTTTCTCCGACAAAACCGGACTGGGATATTTTGGAAAGAGTAGTTCAGCTGTAAAAATCACCAAGGAAGTGAAGTTTGTACAAGCCAAAGAACCAGTAGTGGCTGCCTCTACCCCTAAGAAAGTGGAGGATGAAAAGAAAAAGAATGTAGTTGACCAACGGGTGTTGAATAAGCCTCATAACCAATCAGTGGTCAAGCCTAAGGTTCAAAGGAAATCACCTCCAAAGTCATAAAGAGGTCCAAGAATTTAACATTTCTGTCATTACTGTGGACTTTAAGGACACACCAGACCAAATTGCCATAAGTTGAGGGCATTGAAAAATATAAGTGTTCAGAGGTCAAAAAGCCCTATAAATGACAAAAGGAATTAGGTTGTTGAGCAATCAAGAGGTCGAGTTGGTGATTCCAGAATGATGGACGTGATGAAGATGATCGGTGCATTCACCACTTGCTTGGAAAGTTTCACCAGAAGGTTTGAAAGTCCTAACTCTTGTACCCAATCCTATAGGGATATCACCCAAAATGCACGTGCCGTGTGGGTGAAAAGGGGTACTCATGCTTAAGCATTTCAACATGTCCATGCATTAATACTTTCGATGTTTAGGGGCATTTGTTCATGCATCATTACATGCATAATTTACTTTGTACCATTTGCTTCTAGTTTTTAGCATGTTTCTATTACAAGCTTTTGCTTTGTTCTTGTTTTTGTTTTGTTTTTTAGTGTATTAAAAAAAAAATTCAAAAACCCATAAAAATTGAAAAATCTTCAAAATGTTTGCTCACTTGTGTTGTGTATATCACATGTGAGTTTGGCCCAGTACCTTCATACTAATGGCGTAGTGCATTTATGAGCTTAACTTATTATGTATGCACATTTATCTATGCGGAAGAAATCTTGAAAACTATGTGTGATTGTTGTAAGTAGATCTTCAAGCTTGTCATGAATGATTGATCAATAGTCTTGATGGTCTTGATACTTGTATAGACTTGTGCCTATATATCTTCCCACTTTATTTTTATGTTTTTGCTTAAAGAGCTCAACAAATGTAAATCTCAAAATGAAAAAAGATAATAAGCTGCAAAAGCCGTCGCACATACTAGTATTTGACTGGGAAAATGGGAAAGCAACATTTTAAATTGAAATGTATAGTGCTAAAAGAGCCAAATGCTCATTCTCGATATTAAAATATCAAAAATTTCAAGCACCGATCTCAAAATGAGATGTATTGTTCAAAAATTATCAAATGTTGTGATTTGTATAGAAGCCAAATGAAAAGCTTTTAAGTTTTGTAATCGTTTTGTGGGAGGTCATATATGTTTATTTCTATAATTGAAATGGAATACTTGACTTAGTACCAATTGTGTATGACTTGATTGAATTAATCATTGAAGTTTCACTCTATTCTAAGGACTATTCCACACTTGATTCACACACACAACATACAAGTTTAATGTTCAATGAATGCTTATTTCATTTTGTGTGATTGTACATGTTCAAATGTGATGTGTGTGTGCTCAACCATATGTGGATCAAACCAAAAAGATTTTTGTTCTCTTTGTTTGCTTTTGGAAGTGATTTGTATCACCTATGTTTTTTAAAGTTTTTCAAGTTGTTTTTGTGTGAAAAACATGTTTTCTGGATGTTTTCGTGACCTATTTCATGTACAGGCTCAACTGGGAGTTAATGGTCCAATTTTAAAGTTTTTTCAGCTCTGGATAGAGACTTTCACGATTGTTTCGCAACTGTCTCGCGAGTAAGACTTACCTGCGAAAAATTTCCTGAGTAACTTCGTGAGTAAGCTTTCTGTAAAAATTCCCAGATCAGCTTTTTAAAGGGCATTTCATGGGTCTTTTGTTTTAAACTTCTCCCATCTTCTCCCAAACCCTTGTTTTAATGCCTTAACATCAAAACCCAACTAATTTCAAGTGTTTTACATTCCATAAACATCTCTAAGGTAATCTTTAACTCTTTTTCATTGATTTTGATCCTTAGATTATGTTTTAAGGGTTTTATATTCATAGTTGGGATTTTCTCAAATGGGAGTTGGAAAACTTAATTTTTGTCAATCTTTTTGATTGGGCCTTGTTTCAAATGATGATTTTCTTTGGATGTTGGCCCCTTGTGGCAAAAATAACATGTATTTAGGCAAGATTTTCATATGTTCTTGCATTGTTTATTATACATGTATAGTGTGTACACTTTAAGTATTTGATAAAATGCCCAAATGACATTTTCTCGTTGTTTTGGACTCTGATGAGTACCAAATTTTGGGGATCACCATAATTATTCATGTTTATCATGTTTTAATCATTGGTTATGTGTTTTATACACCTTGCCCCATGAGTGCTTATTCATGCATTGGTCATCATCTCACATGCACACTAGATACACACTAGATGCACCTTTGCTGCACACACTTGAACACTTGACATGTTTTTTCATTCACTTATGCTAGTTAAGTCTTTTTATACCTTTTAGCACATATAACATGTTCTTTGTGTCTCTGTCATGCCTAGGTTTATATCATGTTTCATCATCTTTAGTGTGTCATGTTCTTTATGCTTTATAGCATTTTTTTTTTTTTTTGCGTTTAAGCTTCATTTTCTCATATATCTTGCACCTCTCATGCATCATCTTTTACCCTTGTTCATATCTTTTTTTCTTTCCCTCCTTCCTCTTGATTAGTTTGTCTATTTGTGACAAAAAGGGGGAGTGTATCGTCATTTCTATATGACTCATGTGCACACTCTTAGGGGGAGAAATTCTACCTTGTGCACATTTGTAGAGGGAGAAAGACATAGGGGAGATGCATATACAAAGGGGGAGAATAATTTTTTTGAGAAAACCTTGTTTTGCTTTATGCTTGTTTTCTCATTGTTTTATGGTGCTTTGAGTTATGTTTAGCATCTTTGCTTTACTGCTCTCATTGCATCATGCTTATGTGTTGGACATGCATACATCCTTATGCTATTGTGCTTTATTGGTTGCATGTTCGGATGAACATTTTCTTTGCTATATGATCATTATAGTCATTCCCAAATGACTATTTTCGTATATGATCCAGTTGCTCACATGTTTTACATCATGTTTACTTGATCACAATTTACTTGTTACATTATTCTTGTCCTTTTATCACTTGATTTACCTTGAGGGTCTAATGCATTTTGTGCAAGTATTTCAGGATACAGGTATACATGTTCCAAGTTCATCACAGCTTCTAGATTTAGGTGCGAGTGAGTTTTGTCATTGTTCCTAAACTCACGTTTAAGTCTAGAGTCTTTTATAGGGTGTTTTTTCACGAAATAGCCAAAGCGGAATATTGTAAAGTTGTGATTTACAACTATGTTTTATGTTAGCTTTATTCCATGACAAAAAGTGTTGTAATTGTTTCAATTTGTTCCTTGTATTCTGTGGGATTTTATTGTATTGGGTTTAGTATTAATTTGGTGAAGACTCAAGCTGAAATAAAGAATTAGTGGAGTTCGCGAGAAGCTTGCGAGAAGCTAACCTGCGAAAGAGCCATGTGAAGAGAACATAACTGGAAGTTGAAGAGTCGTGTCAGACTGTCGTTTTCGCGAGTGTATCGTGGGTAAGGCCTTCTCGCGAGGTAATCGTGAAACATTCTGCCTGGAGGATTTTAATGTATGACTTTCTTACCCTTCACCTATATTATATATACTCTCATTACCCATAAATATATGTGAGGCCATTTAGAAAGAAAAATCCTAGATAGGTTTTTTACAATATACATACTCCTATCTTTTAGAGAGAGAGAGCTACTCATCCTTAATGAGAAATCATTGTAGCCTCTTCTCCTTCCCTCTCCCATTGTCGTACCTTGAGAGGAGATTTGTACCTAAACACAACTCACACATTTTCAGAGTGTGGAGAGTGTTTTGGAGCTTGGGAAGCTTTGGAAATTTGCCAAAAGAAGTCGGTGAGGCTTGGTAGATGCAATCGGGCGTATTGCGGGATCCGAAAAGCTAAACAAGACATGGTTCTGAGAAGCCTTGTTAGAGTAGGAGCTTGGAGGGCTTAGGTACATCGGGTAGATTAGGCTTGGAAGGTCTCTTGCTAACCTATGTATCCTAACCGATTGTCTAGTGGATTGATTACCGCTTAGAGGGCGGCGGAGAGGTTTTTCGCCAAGTTCTTTGGTTTCCTCTTCGATAACACATCGGCGTGTTATCTTATGTTTGCATCTTTCTTCCCTACTCTTTTACATTCCATTTTACTGCTGTGTTGCTTTGGTTATGGATTAGAGTAGTGTGTTTGTTTATCTGCTTGCTTTTACACTATTCCGCACTTAGTATTAAGTTAGTGTAAAATCAATTGAGCCGTAACTTTAATTTGAGGGTATAAACAACTTTTGTGTTTTCAACACATTTTCGAGCTTTCATCTTTCCCAGGTAATTTGCATTTGCTTTCTTTTGATTTTTTTTTTCTTTTTTACACTTCATTTGCTTTCTTTTTTATATTCCTTATAATATATTATTTATTATTATAATAATCAACATATTATATACCAAATGGCATTATAAATTATAAATGTTCTTGATTAGTTGATTAAAATATGCAATATATACTACTGCATTAACATTTCATAGTTGATTAAAGATATTAAATTATTTTGTCAATCTTGTCTCATGATTGTTTAATTTTAATTAAATACGTTAGGTTCTAAAAGTTGAGAATAATTGGCAAACCGTGAGCACAAACTTGTCTAGATATAGATCTTAGAGTCTATAGGTATGATAAGATAATGCTCAAGGTGCTGTAAGTTAGAATACAAGAAAAAAGGAAGTTGTAGGTTCAGGAAATTCGAAACATGCCTTGTTCAACCAATCGAGAATATGGTTCGCTTGATCGAGACATGGGTTTGCAGAATTTAATTTCTACTCAATAGCCCATTAAGCCCATTAAATAATTAGGACTTCAGATCTAATTCTTCTAGTATATAAAGGAAACCCTAAGGCAGGTTTTGAAAAGACTTTGGAGGTACTCTTTTGAGATCTAAAAGGTACTATGCCTTCTCCTTTCAAAGTCACTACAGGAAATCATTCTCAAACCATTAGAACCGTATATCTAAAGTTGCTGCTGCAAGATCAACAACTCTTGATGATCTAAACCTTTACATGAGACCTTAAAGTCACAAACATGAGTGTTTGTGCTGAGCAAATTTAGATAGAAGAGTATATGGAGTCGAAGTTGCACATGGTTGTGTGTGTAAGTACTACAAGAGGTAGTTTTAGATTTTAGGAAGAAAATATATTGTAAAACTTCCATTTATCATAGTGAAATTGTTTACCTAGAGGATAGATTATGTTAAATCCATGGTTTTAAAAACTGGACTGGACTGGCTGGTCCGACCGGTTCAACCAGAAACTAGCCATTAATTTGGTCCGGTTATGACAAATAACCGAAAAAGAGATAAAAACATAAAATAGTCGAAAACCACTTGGTTCAACCGTAAAACCATAAACCAGTATGGTTGAACAGGTTTTGCAAAATTGCTGAAAGAGATCTACAATGGAGCTTTTTTTTGCAGTAAAAATCTTCTTTTTTCTCAAATCTACTAATGGTGAGGACAGATTTTTGCAATAAAGTGTTTTTTCTTAAGATTGGCTATGCTTGAGAGAGAGAAACTGACTGAATGTTCATAATTGGGTTGAAATTTAATCTTGGAGTGGTATCTACAGGTCTTTAATGAGAAAGAGAGGAATGAGAGGAACCTATGATGGTATTGTAGAGATAGATAATAGATCTAACTTCCTAAGAGAGAGAGAGAGAGAGAGAGAGAGGGAGATATGGATTTTGTGGAGGATAGAAGACTTGAAAAATAAAGAGTCTTTGATGGTAAGTAAAGTGGGGAGTGGAGTGCTAGATTTACCATTTATGAGGTGTATTAGAAAAACAAGAATTAAAGAAAGAGTAAACGTGTGGCTAGGAGTGGTGGAGTGGAAAAGTGGATTGGTAAAGGAGTAATAAGTCAGTGACTTATCTAGTCATCTGACTTTGGATTTTTTTTTTTAATTTAAATTTTCTTGAATAAATAAATTGTTAAAGTTATACTATTATTTATATAAACTAAAAGATGAAGCTTAAATACTAAATAGTTTATTTTCTATCAACCATTATTGACAAGAAAAGAAAGGTGGAATGGAAAAAAACACTTTTTCTATTTTTTTATATTTTCTAAATATAACATATTAAAATTCAAATTTTAAACAAAAATTATTTTAATATTTTAATTATATTAATTATGACGTCATTAGTTCAACCATTGGTCCAATCCCGGTCGGACCATAAAATCGATAACCAGTTTCTTTTTCGGTTCTATGTCCGTTTCGATTTTTAAAACTATGGTTAAATTCTCCCTAGGTTTTTTTTTTTATCTTGAAACTGTTGATTTCGTTGTTTTTCACGGGTAATCACATCACTTGTCTTTTTTACTTTTCCACGTTTTGGGATATGACTGTATGTGTTTAACCTATATTTGAATAATGAACTTAAGTATCAACTTGGTTAAATAATTAGGTTAAACAAACAAACAAAATACTCTTTTGTTTATAGCACATATTGAGTTATGAAGTATTGTACATTACTATTTTGTATTTCATACACACAACAAAAATAAAAATTATATATGGCCCTCCCTAAAGATAAATTCCTGCCTCCGCCACTTAGTGAAACGTACATAGAGTTGTTTTCCATTTATGGAAACCTCTATCTTGCACTATGGAAAACAACTCTTTCCCACTCCAAGCTAAATAAGAGAAGCCAAACGTAAATAGAGTTGATTTTAGAAGGGAAAAATAACTATATTCTATGCCAAGTTAAATAAAGGAAGTCAAATGATAGTTTTCTAACTTATTTTTAAGGTTGCTACCAAACATAAAAATGAAATGGTTTTATAAAAATGATTTTTGGAAACCTGTTAATGTCAAAACAAACAGAAATGAAAAACTCTTTAGCAATTTAAGCATTTGATAAATTACAATGAATAATATTTAAAAAAACTCTAAATTTAAAAAATATAAACAATAAATTATAAAGTATTTTCTTAAAATCTTAGATTTTCCTTGTTACGTTTTTAGGAGCTTAAAGATTTCTCCTTTTGGTGGGATATCAGATACTAACATTTTTCCATAAAGATCTTTTGTCAAGTTTTGCTTAATTTAGAGCTTGGTAAAGTTTATATCCATATAAACAAATATTATCAAAATTGATCAATATAGTCAATAAATAATAAATTTTTTATCTTGATTTCTTTTCTTTTTTTCGAATATAGCATGATGATGCAAAAAATCACTAAGTTGAGGACCTCGTTTCAATGTATGAGCGATCCTGAGGTTGGTCATGTTTCCGGTTCAAACCTGCATAAAAGCCTAGGAAAGAAGTGTAATACATTGGTGTGGTGTTTGCCAAAAACACTCCGATACGTAAGTCAGAAAGGAAGAAAATGTTTCCGACAGAAAAAAAAAATGACTTGGAGTGGTTCTTGGGTGAGTATTTGTGTGTACCTTTGGGTTATGTTGTTCCTTTGTTTTATAGTTGTTTTCCTGTCTTTATAGATAATGAATTCTGGCATTTATGAGCAACCACTAGTATGTCATCAATGGGAGCTCTGAGGTGCACAGGTCACTTATTGCTATTGCTCCATTTGTTACATTTCATCATCAATGCATGCAATAAATGTGTAATGCTCGTTTGGGTCATTATTAACATAAAATGATGATTCCATGTTATTGTCAACTCATCAGCTGCCGCCTCTGTTCGTTTTCTCATCTTTCAGACGGGGTAAGAACATTATCATCTGTCGTTCCGTGTGTTTGGTACATTTATTGCGAATTAATGTCTTGTCTGCTGTGCACCACATGTACGGTTAGGATGTCTTCTTTGTGTCAACTTATCTCAGAATTCCCACACCATTAATTCTGCCTATTTCCCTCATTTTCCTTTCTTTCCATTTTTTGCTTCATTTTTTTTTTTCCTTCGTTTCAATTGCTCTAGAGCCGTATTTTTCATTGAGCCTCCCTTGTTCCCTTCTTATTTTCTGCAACGTCTTTCATGTTTCTTTCTTGGTTTTTGTTTTTTAATGGTAGAATATTCTGTGGCCAGGTCAGATTGTCCCTCAATTTCTTTTTTCTTTGCTTGCGTAAGTAGTTTGCTTAAGGTTGTAGGTAGACAACACCTCGAGGTCGGGTTTTTCATGGGTAGAGATTGTTCTTTTATGTTTGCCTTGCGTTTCCTTTTTCCATTGGTTCATCATTTTGTAGGGATTGCCCAACCTTTTATAATGTCTGGAGACGGTGAGGCTAGGTCTAGTGAACTTAAAACAGGTTTAGCCTCATTCGAGGACCGTAGGGCATTTAAGGTCACTTCTTTGTCAACTTTGTATAAGGCTTGGGACGTTCTCTGTGTTTTGAAAGGGAAAGATGAGGGTAGGATTAGGAGTAGGTCTTAATTCCCTTCGACAGTCAGGGTTAGGATCCCTAATGACGATGATAAGGCGTGTCATTCTTACGCTGACGAGGTGTGCTTCTACAAGGTTAACTTCGTCAATGGTCTTCGTTTTCCCATCCATCCCTTTCTTGGGGAGCTTGTCAACCATTTGTCTCTTGCTCTTGCTTAACTAGTCCTCTACTCGTGGAGGATAGTTATTTGCTGTATGGTGGTGTGGATGTTAGCTAATGACGGAGACACCATTAGGATGGATGAATTTTTGCACTTGTACTGCTTGAGACACTTTAAGGATCCTGGTTATTGAGAGTTTAAACCCTGGGATAGGAGCTCAAGGCTTATTCTTGATTCCTTGTCTTCTCTTCGAAACTAGAAGACGAACTTTTTCTCTATCTCTGGTGAAAGTTGGGAAACTGTACCTGGGGAGAATCCAAATGAAGCTCCCATGCTGCTTCATAGTTGGGGGACATCTATGTCTAGTTCCCCTTTTATTCGTACTCATGTTTGCGTGTTTCTATGCCCGTGTATTCGTTGCTTTCTGAATCTATAGTCTGCTGTTTTTCCCTTTTTTATTTTTATTTTTATTTTTTTAGATATAGTTCGTCCTTGACTGAAGAGGTGATATCACGCTTGTCTAGAGAAGGTTAAGGGGTATTTGGAGACCGTTAAGGATTTTGATGAGCTCATCTCACCCTAGTCTTAATTTTTCCACTTTCTCAGACCAGGGCCTTCCAACAAAGTTCGAAAGGACATTGAGACCATAAGAAAGAGTAAGCACACCAATGATATCCTCTTTTCATTTCTTTTTTTTTTTTTCTTTTTTTTTAAGGAATCATCTCTTCCTTCCTTTTTCAGGAATGACGACCAGATTTAGCAAAGTAAAACTTGCTGAGGCTTAAGAGAAGAAAGCCAAGGGTGGTCTGTCTAGTGGCCTCCTATTGAGGAAACCTCATAGGGGGAATGAACCATCCAAGGATGATGTTGTGGTGACCTCTCCAATGGCCCAATTTCAAGACCACTGTCCTGCCTCTCCTACCCCCTCCTTGAAGTTGATTGCCTCTCTTAGGGGTGGCTTTAATATGGCATCCATTGTAGTTATGGTTACATTGACAAACCTATTGTACCGTTTTGATTGGAAACTACCTAACGAGATGAAGAGAGAAGATGAAAGCGTGGAAGAGGGTATTGGCCTTACCATTTATAGGAAGTTACCACTTTACCTGGTGCCTGTTATTTATGATTTTGAAAAGACATTGGATCAATGAAGTTCTAGGTTTAAGATTGAATTCATTTTTATTTTTCGGACCCCTTATATGTAACTTCATGTATTCAATCATAAAATATAGGATGGAACTTGACACCCCCATTTCTAGAACAACATTGTCAGCAATAAAAGAATTTTGGCAATAATAAAATATTTATAAATTCTTTGTTTGTTTCAATATTAACGTTTTTTGGAAAATAGTTCATTTTCTAAATAGCAAATTTTAGAAAACTGTCTCATTTTTCGGTATTTGGTAACGACCTTAAAATTCAGCTCGAGAATGTTTTTTGGTGTTTGGTATGCAATTATATATATATATATATATCTTGTATAATTTAAAATATATGTACTATGTAAACCAATTAATGTAATCAATATAAATAAAAAAAACCAAGAATGAATTTGGTTTTCATACTAAGATTTTGAAAATAGATATAACCAAAATTAGTTGTCAAATTTTCATGATCTCAACTGCTTTTCTTGCTCAAATATATGGACAGTAACATACGTATGTACGTACGTACATACATACATACATACATACACACACACACACACATATATATATATATATCAACCATTTGTTTGTATATATAAAATTGATAGGGGGAATACATCTTCAAAAATTACAAATAACAATAACTTTTATTATCTACTCTTTTTGCTGGTACACTAATTGTCTACTATGGTCAATCACAAGTCTTCAATATTACTCTAAATTATATATCTAATTAAATCAAATCAAATACTATATATAATAGCAGAAGTTTTAAGAAGGTGCTGCCACGTTAGGAAAGAAACTGACATGTATATAACTTTTAAGTTTAAAGAGCCGCACATTGCATCGTTTCAATAATCTTAAAATTTTAACTTTTACTTCTACAACACTATTTGAAAGCATCTCACTATAAATAAAAATTAAAAGACTCAAACCAAACGTTAGAAAAAAAAAAAAAAAAAAAAATCACTATAAATAAAAATTAAAAGACTCAAACCAAACGTTAGAAAAAAAAAAAAAAAAAAAAAGCATCCGCTGTTTCCATTTGTTAAACACAAGCTGGCCAAAAAAAAAAACCCTTCCTTGCCGATTTGCTTTGCAGTTTGCCCCATGTTCTGTTTCCTCTCTGCAACAGAGTGCAAACTTACCCACTTAGAATTCTACCATCAAGTCAATTTAGAGTCACAAGAGAACGATCGTTACATCATTTGAAGATTCTTTTAATAATCGTTTGGAATTAGCCGATACAGAAGGAGAGAGGACGATAGAGAGACGGTAAGTCTGAATAACCAATTCTGTCATCACCGTTATGGCCTCCGCCCATAAGTTCTATTTTTAATTTTACAAATTGGGGTATTTTTTGGGAGAACCATTTGGGCATTACTTATGATTCAGGTATTTTGGTTTGATCAGTTATGATTTAGATTTTTCGGTTAGGAGTAGTTTTGCTTAATTTATGTAGATAGACGGGTTAGATTTGGTTTAATCTCTTACCATATTGTCTTCTTTAGGTTTGCTGTCAATTTAGGGATTTGAAATCAGGGAAACAACCTAGAAGATCAAATTCTAAATGAATTGTTATTAGGAATTTTTAGTTTCTAGGTTTTGTATCAAATTCTAACTGAATTGTTATTAGGAATTTTCAGTTTCTAGGTTTTGTTCCTTTGCTTTCATGAATTTCAATTTCATATTTTGTTTTGTTTTGTTTTTGCCTATTTGGGTTGCATTCGTTTTGGGTATCTGTTTAAAATCAACATGCATGACTTTTTATTTATGTTGTTTTTTTTTTTTTTGGTATTTATTTCATTCCTTCTTTCTATGTTTTTGTTTCTGATGTTCTCTTTGTTCATTTTTGTCTGGTTATTTGAGTGCTTTTTATTAAAAAATTAAAATAAAATTTAATTTTTCCCTTGCAGTTGCGATACATAGGCTGCAATTTACAGATCATAGTGATTGAGGCATTGCATTCGAACGAGTACCAAATATTTTGAAAGGTAAGTTTTTACCAATGTTAACTTTTAAAAACCCACATCGGTTCTGTATGTAACCAGTCTATTTGCCTTCTTATATACTGTTCTTCTCTTCAATTTTTCCTTTTTTTTTGTTATGCTCTTTTTCCTCTGCAGGAAGAAACCCAATGACACTTGATGAGAAAGAACAGAGGCTTACCTTCACTCGCCTGCCACCACTGGTTAGCCAATGAAACCACTATCCGTAAAATTGATTTCTTTCTTTTTTCCCTTTCAGTTGTACTGCTTTGGATTTTATTCCTTAATCTTCTTCTCCTTTACTATTATAGAGTGAATTGGGGAATTGAACCTTTAATTAGCAATAGTTGGATTTGAAATAAACTTGATGGTGTAAAGAAAACGTGCTTAGTTTTGTCTCGTCCATATGGGCCATCCATGACAAAGTGTAAAGTAGGGAATGAGGGGCTTTTGCAGTCGTTCCTCTTTTACCCATCCTCTTGCACTCGTCCCTCGTTTACTCGTCCACTAGGGATTGGTACCAGCAGCGAATCTCCTCCGTCCTTAGTAATGGACGAACGAGGTTTATAAACTTTAGGCTCTGATGACTTAAACTCTTCCAAAAGCCAAGAGTTACGTCGTTGTGAACCGAGCCTTCTATTAACTGTTAAACACAAGTCCCGAAGAGGTAACTTCTACGGCAGTTATGAAAGTTATCTCCGAATTCTCCAAACTCTACAATGGTAGGAAGAATAACTGCCTCAGACAAACATTATATAAAGGCTCTTCTATGTAGAGGTAAAAAAGAGAGACATTTTTTTTCTAGAAAAACAGTAAAGTCTTAGAAGTGTTTTCTTTTCTACTTTAACCCACTGACTTTACCATCGGAGGATTCAAGACCGGCCACCACCGGTCTTCTCTGATCTTTTTTTATTTTTCAGGACTTACCCTTCAAGATTATCAACGCCCGGAGACTTTCAGCCCACTGATTTCCAAGGATTTATCAGTTGGCGCTGTCTGTGGGAAAGAAATTTGTCGCCCTTTGAACTTAATTTGTTGTGTTCTGCGATTTCTTTCTCTGACAAAGGGTTGAAATGGTTCGGACAAGATTTAGGGCTACTAGTCCAGGCCCTCAACAAAGCAGGGACGCCTCCAGTAACCCTCATCGCGACCGTCAATCAACACCCACCATGCAATCATCTTCAGTCCAACACATGCAATCCATGGCCGCTGCTATGGCGGAGTTAACTCGTCAGAACCAGAAGTTGGTCAGACAACTTGATTTAAGGAAGCAGTGTCATGAATGGAACACCGAAGAACAAGCCCAGAGTCAAGAAGAGGGAAGGAATGTTGAACTTGAAAACCAGTCAAGAGGTACCGCTTCACGGAGGGTACCTCATTTGAAAAGGGAAATGGATCAAATGAGAAGAGTTATGGATGAGATGAGGGAGAATATGAGGAAAACGAACCCTGTAGAAGATTTAGTTCATAGGACTGATTCCCCCTTTGTGGCTTCCATCAATGCTCACCCTTTGCCACCCAAGTTCAAGATGCCTCCGTTAGATTCGTATGATGGGACGTGGGATCCTTTTGACCATGTTGCCACCTTCAAAACTACCATGCACCTTCAAAGAGTTCCGAATGAAATAATGTGCAGAGCTTTTCCTACTACCCTCAAAGAACCTGTATAAGCGTGGTTTAGCAAAATACCTCCTAACACAGTAACGTCCTTCGAGGAGTTAAGCAAGTTGTTCGTTAATAATTTCATTGGAGGGTAGAGGCACAAACGTTCTTCGTCTAGCTTGCTAACCATAGAGTAAGGGAAAAATGAAAGTTTGCAGTCCTTCATCACACGGTTCAACAGGGATGCCTTGGTAGTGGACGAGGTGGATGATAAGCTCCTTCTGGTGGCATTCCATAATGGGGTTCATTCTGATTTGTTCATCCATAAGTTATATGAACAGGCGCCTCAGACTATGGTTGAACTAGTTCATTCAGCCCAGAACTTTATGAATGCGGAGGATGCGATCATAGCCAAGAAGAGGAAGAGAGTTGAGAAAGTGGAAGCAAACCTAATGCGCCAGTCAGAACAAGGTCCTCGTCCTAAGAAGGGACGAACAGAAGATAAGAAAGATTGAGAGAAGAAAGCAGGTCCTTTAGCGCGGAATCAACAGTACACCCCTTTGAACATGCCACTCAAGGAAGTCCTTATGCAAATCAAGGACGAGCCTTCCTTGAAGTGGCTGGAGAAGATGAAGGGAAATCCCAACAAGCACAATAGGAATAAGTATTGTCACTTCCATAGAGATCATGGGCATGATACGGACGAATACTTTGATTTGAAGCAGCAGATTGAGAATCTTATCAGGCAAGGGAAGCTGAGAAATTTCCTTGGACAAGACCACAAGGACGAGAAATTGAAAGGGAAGGTAGAGGAATCATCACGACCACCGCTCGGAGAAATAAGAATCATCCTAGGGGGAAGTTCTACAGGACAGTCGTCCAAGTTAAAGAAGGCATACTTGAAAGTAGTGCAGAACATCCAACTTTCTGGACGATCACCGAGAGCAAGGACTACGGACTAGCAGGCAATCACCTTCACGGACAAGGATGCCGAGAGAATTCATCACCCTCATGACGATGCTATTGTCATCACCCTCCTTATTGCTGACTACAAGACTAGAAGGGTGCTGATAGATAATGGAAGTTCGGCTAATATTTTGTATTATCCAGCGTTTTAGCAGATGAGGTTAGGACGAGACCAGCTCCCACCAACGAGCTCCCCCCAGTAGGTTTTGGTGGAATGAAGGTACAACCTGTGGGCATTATTTCATTACTAGTAACAGTGGGGGCATACCCACAACAAGTCACCAAGGAGGTGAACTTTCTTGTGGTAGATTGTTTATCCTCCTACAATGCCATAATTGGAAGGCTGATTTTAAATAGTTGGAAGGCTGTTACATCCACTTATCACCTGTGGGTTAAGTTTCCAACAGAGCAAGGAGTAGGACAAGTGCAAGGAGACCAACTAGCAGCAAGAGAGTGTTACTTGGCAATGTTGGCCATGGACGAACAAATTCAAGCCATGAATATTGAAGAAAAGAGAGTCGTGGTAGAACCTGCTGAAGTGTTGGAAGATGATTCTTTAGACGAGACATACCCTAAAAGGTGTACCAGAATTGGGGCAGATCTAGAAGACAAAATTAAGGAGGACCTCATCTAGTTTTTGAGAAAAAAAACTGATGTATTTGCTTGGACTCATGAGGATATGCCAGGTATAGATCCTAGTGTCATCACTCACCATCTAAACGTATGTCCTTCCTCAAAGCTAGTTCGACAAAAGAAAAGGGTGTTTGCCCCGGAGAGAGATGATGCTATTAGAGACGAGGTTCAAAAGTTGATGGCGGCGAAATTTATACGAGAAGTATACTATCTAGATTGGTTGGCTAATGTGGTAATGGTCAAAAAGGCGAACGGCAAGTGGAGGATGTGTGTAGATTTTACTGATCTCAACAAGGCCTGCCCCAAGGATAGTTATCCATTGCCGCGTATTGACCAACTGGTGGATTCTACCATGGGCCACAAATTACTTAGCTTTATGGATGCTTTCTCAGGATACAACCAAATAAGGATGAACAAGGCCGACCAGGAGAAGACATCCTTCGTCACCAGTCAGGGATTATTTTGTTATGAAGTAATGTCCTTCGGTTTGAAAAATGCTGAAGCAACATACCAACGACTGGTCAACCATATGTTTCATCCACAGATCAGGCGGGATGTAGAAGTCTATGTGGATGACATGCTGGTGAAAACTCAGGACGAGGGAAGGCATCTAGACGACTTGCAGGAGACGTTTGACACACTAAGGCAGTATCACATGAAGTTAAACCCTAGCAAATGTGCTTTTGGAGTATCGTCAAGGAAATTCCTTGCATTCATGGTTTCACACAGAGGGATTGAGTCAAACCCGGAAAAGATTAAAGCAATTCTAGATATGAAGCCTCCGCAGAGTATCAAAGAAGTCTAGTCTCTTACCGGACGAGTTGCTGCCCTTAACAGGTTTGTTTCTAAAGCTACTGACAAGTATTTACCATTTTTCAAGGTTCTAAAGAAAGCATTTGAGTGGTCGGATGAGTGCCAAAGAGCATTCTAAGACTTGAAAACATACCTTGTTATGACTCTGTTGCTGAGTTCGTCTGTGGTGGGAGAAGAGTTGTTCTTATACTTGGCAGTGACTTCGCATGCTGTGAGCTCAGCGTTGATAAGAAAGGAAGGAAAAATACAAAAGCCGGTGTACTATACAAGTAAAGCATTGAGGGGAGCGGAAGGACGATATCCGCTAATGAAAAAGCTGGCTTTCACACTAATAACATCCTCCAGGAAACTAAGGCATTACTTCCAGGCTCATGTCATCAACGTCATGACGAACCACCCACTTAAGAAGGCAATGAATAAGTTGGAGGCTGCAGGACGATTGATTCAATGGGTTGTCGAGCTTAGTGAGTTTGACATTAAGTAGCAGTCGAGGCATGCCATAAGAGGTCAAGCTCTGGCAGACTTCATTGCGGAGTTTACTCCTAATTATGACGATGTAAGTGAGATGGAAGACAACCAGAAGTGGATTGTCCATGTGGATGGTTCCTCTACACAAAACACAGGAGGACTAGGTGTGGTTTTGCAATTTCCAGAAAGGGATAAACTAAAATACAAAGTTCACTTGCAGTACCAAGCAACTAATAATGAAATTGAGTATGAAGCTCTCCTCAAAGGGCTGGAATTGGCCAAGTCTGTGGAAGCGAAATCAATACTCCTCTTGGGAGATTCTCAGTTAATCATGGGCCAAGTGAATGGAATGTATGAGGCTAAGGAAGAACGAATAAGGAGGTATCTAAACAGGGTGATGCGCGTTATAAGAAAATTTGAGGAAGTTAGCTTTGTTCAAATCCCGAGGGAGGAGAACATAGAAGCTGATGCCTTGGCGAAGGAAGCCTCAGTAAATGAAGCCGTGGAAAAGTTCGATGAAATTTAGTATATGCCAAGTATAGACATCCCAAAAGTACAGCAAGTGGAGAGCAGACGAAATTGGATGACTCCAATTATATCATACTTAAAAGACAAACAGCTCCCTAAATAGATGGATGAAGCTAGAAAGTTAAGGGTAAGGTAGGCCAGGTATGTACTTATGGACGAGGTGTTATATAAAAGAGGCCTTTCACAGCCTTATCTTAGGTGTTTGGCTCTTGACGAAGCAAACTACATATTGAGAGAAATCCATGAAGGGGCGTGTGGCAATCATTCGGGAGCCAGATCACTCGTTCACAAAGTTGTTCGTGTAGGATACTATTAGCCAAATATGCAAGCAGATGCCAAAACTTATGTTAAAGTCTGCGATCAATGCCAACAATTTAGCAATATCCCCAGGCAACCATCGGAGTATCTAACCCCAATGACGGCCCCATGGCCTTTTGCGCAATGGGGACTAGACATCTTGGGTCCTTTTCCACTATGTGTAAGGCAAATGAAGTTCATCGTGGTTGGTATTAATTATTTTACCAAGTAGATAGAAGCAGAACCCTTAGCTAATATCACACAACAAAATGTTAAGAACTTCGTATGAAAAAACATTGTGTGCAGGTTTAGAGTGCCTAGAGTGCTAATATCCGACAATGGATGATAATTTGACAATGCACTCTTCAAAGATTTTTTTATGCACTTCGGGATTTAGAATCACTACTCCTCCCCAGCTCATCCACAAGCAAATGGTTAGGCTGAAGTAGCAAACCAATCCTTGTTAAAAATAATCAAGACTCGGCTTGAGGGGGCTAAGGGTGTATGGCTAGATGAGTTACCAGGTGTTCTGTGGGCATATAGGATGACAGTAAGAACTCCGACAGGAGAAACTCCTTTCAAGCTAGCCTATGGAACTGAAACAATCATACCCGCAGAAGTGCACATGGCCAACCATAGGGTGACAACCTATCAGGACAAAGATAATGAAGAGCAACTCCGTTTGAACCTGGATTTGATAGAAGAGGTGAGGATGAATGCTGAACAAAGGATAGCAAGGTACAAAAACCTTATGGCTAGGCAATATGATGCAATGGTGAAGTCAAGGTGATTCAACATAGGAGACCTCGTCCTGAAGAAGGTATCTTTGGCGACAAAAAACTCAGCTCATGGGAAGTTGGGACCTAATTGGGAAGGCCCTTACAGAGTTATCAACTACAAAAGACAAGGATCCTATTACTTGGAGGCCCTAGACGGGAGGAAGTTAGAGCATCCTTGGAATGTTGAGCACCTGAGGAGGTACTACCAATGAAAACACCAGTTTGGACGAGCGTAAAGACCATTTGTATACTTATCTATACAAGTTTATTTATTTGTTTTTAGTGTTGCTTTGTGGTTATTATATTAAAGTCATGGATGAAGACATAAACATCAAGATATTTTTTAAACTGAGGCATCTATGTTAGGGTCGTCCTGAGGTTGGGTCATGGCATCGTCCTCAATATTGGCGTCCTCAGAGCCAAGGTGAAGGAGAGAGCTAGTGGTGGCAGCATTCAAATTGAGTACAATGGAGCTAAAGTCTACATCAGGAAACTTTTCAATAGTGTCCATCCTAAAATCTCCAAACCCTGCTACATAGTTGGTATCCAAAACATCAGTGTATTGTTTAGATGCTTTGAATTCAGCCACTGTGTCTTCCTTTGCCTTGGAGAGGAGAATGCTATACTCGTCGCTCTTTTTCCACAAGTCTTCAAGACGAGCATCTTTTTCCGCAGCACTAGCCTTCAAATCCTCAACCAAAGTTTTTAACTCCATCACCTCGTCCGTAGTTTTGGCAGCCACTTCAGCCCATTGTTTAGCCTTGTCCTTCAACTCCTGTATCCTCGTCTCTAATAAAATCCTCGTCTTGTCCAACCCTGTGGCCTGTCTAGATGCTGCTATAAACTTGGACATGCCCCATAAAAACCAACAACAAATAAAAGTTAATAATAAAAAAAAAAAAAGGGAGAAGGAGAATGAAAATTTAGTCAGGACGAAGATAAATATTACCTTGAAAAGGTCATGGACACCAGAGTGTTTAAAATCCTTCAGGGACATGTCATAGCAGACGTTTATATCCTCGTCATAAACAACGTTCTTGAAACGTTCCCAGGCCAGGTCTTCATTTTCAATAATATTTGGAGGGACCTTATGGGAATATTGAGACGAGGTTGACACAGTTTTAGACGGTGGAGTCTTGGACGGGGTGGACTTAACGGGAGTAGACGAGTCAACATCAAAGATTTTGGCTGGCTAGTGGGACGACGGAGTAGACTTGACCACTGGGACGAGCCATGCTTGATCTTCTTGCCACGTCTACTAGGGAGATTTTCCAAATCCAAGTTTTTGGATATAGTCTTCCTCTTATCTCTAGTCAATGGACTAGCTTAACGATCAGGCTCAAGACGAGCCCCCTCAGCACTTACCTCCTTTCCCTTGTTACCTCTCATTGTTGCCATTCTTAAAAAGAAAAAAGACAAAGAGAGTTTACTTTGACACAAAGGAAAATGAAAATAAAAGATGCAGGGAATGTTGGAATTTGAAACTTACTTTTTCTTATAGTAATTTCATGTGCAAGTGCTATGTTAGATGGGTTAGGGCCTAACCCCCACTTGGCAAGTCGTCTGAGGTTGACCAAGGAATGAAAATCCCTGTTTGAATGTAGACGAGCTCTGTGGACGCAGTCACGATGCAGCTTGCCCAAGGCAGGTTGTCCAACGGTTGTAATGAAATAAAGGGAGGTTAAGTGATAATAATAATAAATAAAAAAAGAAGAGGGAGAAAGTTAAGGGACTTACCCTCAGGATGAAGGTTCCCTAGGTCCCCGGTAAAACGACCAAATGTATCCTGGCCAACGTCTATAGGATTTCCAGCCCAGAATCTAGAGACGAAGAAAAACTCCGTCTTCCATTTTCTATCAGACGAGGCCAAGGATTTCACCAGTCTACAATCTTTACCTCTGGCCGTGAATTGATAAAAGCCAGGGGATTGATGAATTTCTGAAGGTTTTTAACAGTAGAGGAACTCGCCCACAGTGATAGAACGGTCCCCTCCAAACACTTCCCTCCACAAAATTTGCATAGAGATAACCAATCTCCATGCATTAGGGTTGAATTGACATACTCCTAGACCTAATCTAACTAACAATTCTTTGGTAAAAGCATTTAAAGGAAACCTAAGACCTCCTAGAAGGTAAGCCTCATATACACCTATCCCAAAATGGGGATTACAACACCACTCTCCATAGATGGGCAATCGAGGATTAAACTCGTCTGAAATTTGTTACCACTCCTTAAGGTTGTTTAGTCTTTCCTCGTCTGTCTTAGAAGGAATATCTACAGCATAACTATATACAGTTATCTCCGTCTCGTCCAAAGGACTAGACGGAGGGATGGAGGACGAGGTACCTACCTGGGACCCTGAAGTTTTTCTAAGTTGTTTTTGTACTACTTCTAAGGGAAGCCCAGGGACCCCTGAGACATATTCCTCGTCTGTGGTGTTTCCCCCACTACTGCTACTGGTATCATTAGAGTTATCACTACTCTCGTCATAATACTCGTCTATAACTTTCTCTGTACTATCGCTAGATGAGGAGATAGTTATTTTTGACATTTTTGAAAAGAAAATTTTGAAAACCTAAAAGACGAGAAAAGAGGGAATACCTAGCTCTAGATGATGAATGTCAAGGAAGGAAAATCTCAGAAGTGTGGAGGGCAGTGGAGGCATTCTACTATTTATAGATGGCTGACCTAAGCATATGAAACGACGCAACCAATCAAATGATGACACGTGGTCTTCGTCTCGAAAAAATGAATCGACGAGACGGACCACCATTTAGGTTATAACATGTGGCACATCTAATTGTTGAAAGGAGCTCGTCTGTTCAGAGAACTATATCACTATATTTTCCTGGACGACCCATGGACAAGGGGGCAACTGATGGTGTAAAGAAAATGCGCTTAGTTTTGTCTTATCCATATAGGCCGTCCATGACAAAGTGTAAAGTAGGGAATGAGGGGCTCTTGCAGTCGTTCCTCTTTTACTCATCCTCTTGCACTCGTCCCTTGTTTACTCATCCACTGGGGACTGGTACCAGCAGCGAATCTCGTCCGCCGTTAGTAATGGACAGACGAGGTTTATGAACTTTAGGCTCTGATGACTTAAACTCTTCCAAAAGCCAAGAGTTACGTCGTTGTGAACCGAGCCTTCTATTAACTATTGAACACAAGTCTTGATGAGGTAACTTCCACGACAGTTATGGAAGTTATCTCTGAATCCTCCAAACTCTACAATGGTAGGAAGAATAACTACCTTAGACAGACACTATATAAAGGCTCTTCTACGTAAAGGTAAAAAAGAGAGACATTTTTTTCTAGAAAAACAGTAAAGTCTTAGAAGTGTTTTCTTTTCTACTTCAACCCACTGACTTTACCATCGGAGGATTCAAGACCGGCCACCACCGGTCTTCTCTGATCTTCTTTGATTTTTCAGGACTTACCCTTCAAGATCATCGACGCCCGGAGACTTTCAGCCCACTGATTTCCAAGGATTCATCAAAACTCATTATATTTTGTAGAATAGATTAGGTGATTACGTTGGTTGTCATTACTCATTAGGATGTTATTTTCTCATTAGCCAATTGTTTTGGCTATTTTAATTCTAATTATTTTGGATGTAATCCATATCATGGCTGTATTTTATACGGAAAAGTGTAGAAATAAAGATCATTCGAAAAATTAAACCAACGCTATGTCTTTTCTCTCATTAAGGAGATTAGACATCTCAAATTGACTAAAATCCTCTGTTCTTTTCGATTGCTAAGGAAATTTTGCATGCAGGTTACTCATATGCAGTCAACAAATAATTTTGATAGAGTAGGTACAGTACTTTGTCCTAATTTATTGTTGGTAAATGTATGATATAACACATAAAGTTGTTAATATAAGCATTTTTTTATATTCATTTCTTATATCCACTATTGGCTACAACCTGCTAAATCTTCTAATTGTTGATGTATGCTACAAGATCTCATGTTACTTCATTGATAGATAGGATTTTATTTTTAGAGAATTTATGTATTTCATTTGGTATAAGTTTGGGCTTTAAGTTTTCCCCAAAAAAAAGTGGATTTAAAACTGTTCTCTTTCTTTGAATTTGTTTTCAATACTATCGGATTTTTTGGTAATTGTATTGTCAAAGCTATTCATATGTTTTTGTATTTTAATCTGCAATTACCAATACTATTTAGTGCCTATGATTATGATTGATGATAAGTTAGAATTAAAGCCTTTTAATTTTGAATGTAAAAGTCTAACTTTATATAGGTTCTCAAAAAATATAATTGGGAAACTTTTTTACAACAATGGAGAGGGGAATTTGAACCATGTTTATCCTATAAATTAAAGCAACAACCTTATGCAATAAACATATAAATATAATACATTTTGGCTAAATTTTGATGTGTTTTGGGATGATACAATTATGTAATTTGATTTATGTTATCAAGATGTAATCTACAAATTTTCATTGAAATTTTATTCATAATGTTCTACTCATACCAAAAGAATATGTTCTGCAAATTGCAAAGGCAAATATTAATGTGGAGAAGGTTTTCTTTTCAAAAGCAAAGGATATTAAATGAAGGCTTGCTGATACTAATTCCAAGATTGAGGTATGTGCGCATTAATAACTTACTCCATCAGTAATTTGACAATTTCAAGCACACTTTGCAATTTGGTGTTGGTATATAGTGTGTCATATAGTGTTTTTTTTTTTTTTTTTTTGAGAAATAATTACAACATGCTGCTAACCTCGCAGCTCGAACACTTTTCTCCCTAGACCCTCAAGTACTTTGTAAATGGGGATTTGCCAATTCAACTACAAGGCCTTTGGCTAGTGTGTCATATAGTTAGATGAATATCCTACATTAAACTTAGAATTTTTCAAAATTTACCCAACATTAATATCTAATTATGAAATTCTATTAAATGAACATGTCCTAAATGGATTATATAGTTATTTTGTAATCCATTCTAAATTTTGAAACAGTCCATATTTAAAATAAATAAAAAACAATTTAACATACTTATCACTGCGTAGGTGTTCAGTAAAGGCCTCTAATAGGTAAATTGATTTCTTATTCTTATATGATTTATCTTCTCTAGTGTTGGAGCTTAAATACTCTAAAACATTGAAAGAGAAAATCAAGTAACTTATGTAGTAGGTGATTGATGGAAGATGTGATTTGCAAATTGTCCCACTGTCTACATTTATGAATGTTGAGAAAGAAGACATTTGAGGTCTTCTGCTTAGGCAATTGTACTATCCCATGCTGTTTTAAGAGCCATAATTTAAGAAAAAAGTTTCATGAAAGTTTCATTTCATATTTGTTATACAAATTCCTTATTTAAAGCATTAACATTTTTATTTTATGTTTTAGTGTCAATTAAAGTGTCCTTTATATATATATATATATATATAATATAATCTACGTTTTATTTGTCTACTTAAATAAGGAAAACAGTTTATTCATTTTTATTATTATTTTCTTTTATGGTAGTAGGTAGACACCTTACAATTGGTAAACAACTGAACATACATATACATTACCCTTATCAATTTTAGTATCTTCTACTTGGGTTTTTACCAAATTTTTCTTTTTTTTTACTCTCTGATCTTCCATGGAAATTTGGCAACACCTTATTAAAAGATAAGAAAAATACGATTATATTCTAATAGATACTTTACTATGTTTTTTTTATTGGATTTTGTTTTTAAGTAAAATTTTGATTTAGAAATTTTTATTAGACATGTTTAAAGGAAAAAGAAATGATAAGAGCTACCTAATGCTCATTCACATGTTCTAGATTTTAGATGGTAGAATTAATTTTGCATTTGTATGTGATCTTCATTTGGAATCGATTTAACATTAACAATTTGTTCTAAATCTTCTGATATGTCCAAGTATGCAAAAATATCCTCAATGGCTTGGTTGCTTACAATATTAGAACCATAAAGACTTTTAGCAGAGAAAGCATGAAGTCCATAAACAAATGGTTAAACTATTTGACTTTTGGTTTATTTTAGGATTATAAATGTTATTTTGAGCTATGAATCTAAATTTTTATGATGTTATGAAGAAAGGTTTTTGTTTTTCTTCTGCTGTAAGTTTAATTTTTTACCGTTATTCAAATTATGTTAATATATATTATTATGATGAAGTATTATTTACTTTTGATGATGTTATACTTATATAAAAAGAGAAGTGTACTTTTGATGATGCTATAAACAAACAACTAGCACAATTATAAAAATCCCATGCATTTGCATAGGTAATAAGCTAGCTATATATAAAAGCAGACACCATTAAGAAGGTGTTGCCACGTTAGGAAAAAAGATTATCTAAAATTTTGACATGTTTAAATTAAAAAGCGATAAATTATGTTGTCTGATATTACTATACATTGTTTAAAATCCTGTCGTTATAAATAACCCAAAAAAAAAAAAAAACCAGTTAAAAGTAAAGGATACACGGAAATAGAAATTGAGAGCCAGTGAAAGACAGAGAGAGGCGACGAGGAAACGGGGAAAGAAGTAGAGAGGTGATGAAATAGAGGATGAGGCCTAGGACACGGTGAAAGAAACAGAGAATGGCGAAGAACTCTATCGATTCTGCAACATTTACGATTTAATCCAACCAAAATCCTGATCATTACAACATTTGAAAGCCTGATTTACACAAAACCCAAAACCTACCCTCTCCCGATAAACCTTTTCTTCTTCATTGTCGCTTCCTCCGCGTTGAAGCTATTTTCTCCGCCTCTCTCAATTCTCAAAACCCCTAAACCGTAGCCCATCGCCGTTCTCTCACTCCTTCAGCATTCCACCAACGTCATATACCGTTTAGAACAACTATCAAAAGACACCCCTACGATTCATTAAAAAACAATCAAAACCAATCGTTTTGCCATTTTTTTTCTACTGTTTGGAGGAGAATGAAAAAAAAAAAAAATCTCACGCAGGGGAAGATAAAGAGAGGCCGAAACCACTATCGGTGAGTTTTTATCTTTGATTTAAGTTTGTTTATTAATTATGATTAGGTTTTGATATTTTGTTTGGATTGGTTTCCATTTTGGTATTCAAATTAAGTTTTTCTCTTCACTTTTCAGTTTGAAATTTTGATCAGGCTTTGATATTTCCTTAATCTACATCCTATAAAGAATTATATGATGAATTCCAAGAATAGGCATGAGTAAGTTGAGTTCATTCTCACCAGTGCTTTTCCTATTTGAATATCTATATTTAAAATTTTTCCTTCCTGCTGAATTGTCTAGGGTTTTCCTTTGATCCCTATTGAAGGATAGATGGGTTTATTCTCTGCCTTTGGATATTTTGTCTCAAATTATCTTCTATGTATTTTGGTTTGGGTAACATCAGGGATTTTCGCTCTTGGGTAACTTTAGGGATTTTCACCTTTGCTGTTTTTAAATTTGACACTTTACAGTGAAGGATAATTTATAATTTTTTTCTAAGTGAAAGTATGGTTTCCTGGATTATTTGCTATGTTTTTGAATTAGGGATTTTCACTCTTGATTTAAATAGTTAACTTTCACCTTTGCTGATTTTAAATTTGATAGTTTATGGTCTCTGTATTTTGGTTTGGGTTAGATTAGGGATTTTCATTCCTAATTTTAATAGTCATCTTTCTCCTTTTGCTGCTTTTAAATTTCACAGTTTATAGTGTAAGGATAATTTATAATTTTTTTTAGAGTGAAATTATGGTTTCCTGGATTATTTGCTATGTTTTTTGAAGTAGAAATAAACAAATAAATAACCAAGAATACTGTGTTATTGAATTTTAAGGGATTATTTCCTAAATATGGTTGTATGGTTTACTCTTTAATTCATAGATTCGAATTTTGTTGAATTGTTGAACTACCTTTTATACGGAAACACACTTCCACATATTTACAATATCCATACCATTTACAATATTTACTTTAGCTTCTTCTGTTGTCTCTCTTTCATCTTTCTCTCCTATAATTTGAAAAATCTTCTGACCCTATCATTTTGTTGAAATATAGGTTTGCTTACTTCTCTGCCAAGCACAACACTTGGGTAATTTACAAGAAGAGTTGCTAGAACAAACTGATAGGTAATGACAACTTGATTTTCTCTTTGTCTATCAGATACTTTGTATTAGCTTTTGCCCATTAGTGCATTTGTGTTTGAATTGGCTTTGATTTGCATATTTTAGCCAGCTTTCTCTTCAAAAAAAATAAATATTTGCATTCAATTGATTCTTATACTGTATTCAAGTAACCTGTCAAACTGTTATTTTCTCTTTTAAAAATAATTGTCACCAACCTTATTAGGTTTTTTGATTTGTTCTAACTGCATAAGCTGCTTGCGATTCTCTTTCATTAGTTTATAGCATTAAAAGCTCCACAATAGAAGATCTATCTATATGGGAACAAAAGAAGACAAATCAAATGAGTACTCAAAAAATAAAACAAATCAATTCTGCTCTTCTTTCTTTTTCTTATTAAAGATACATAATTAGTCATAGAGCGAAAGATTTAATATTATTCCTAGAGCTGTGAATCAGTGTATGTTTCTAGAAAAACCTTTCATTTTATACATTGGAATTTGACATTGCTGTGTTGTTTTCATTTCGGTGTGAGTATTGGTTTGCGGTGTGATGACAAAGTGAGAGGGAGTGTGAATTTAAGCTACCATAGGTAAAGTTCCCCCCCCCCCTCTTTCTTTCTTAGATCTGGTTATGAAATATGAATTAGTTTTGAGTAATTTGGTTGGATTGATTTTTATTTAGGTATTTGGGTTAAACATTAGGTTTTGATCTAATTTTTTCGTCTCTCTAAATCTATCTTTCTAGATTTAATTTACAATAAGCCTATTAAATTATATTTTCTTTTGTTATGTTTTATAGATTACTACAATTAAAAAAAAAAAAAAAAGTTTGGGATTTCACTATAAAGAAATGGAATGCTTACTAGGTTTCCCATGACTTATTCTCCAACAGGTAAAAGTTTGTCCCAAATGAGTATTGTTGCATTTTGCTGTTTGAGTGAAATAATTAATTATTGAATTTGTGTATTTATTTATTTATTTTTTTACATATTCTGGAGTATTTTCATAAAACCCAATTTACGGATTTGTAAATTTCAATGCTATTTAATAAGAATAGAAAGTAGTTTGTTCCTCTTAATATTCCTGAAGTTTCTTTGTTTTCTTTTTTGGTGCTTGATCAGTATTTTTTTTTCCCCTAAAACAGAATTAAATTCTTCTTTCATAAGAGACACCTAGAGAGCTGTTATTGATTTTTGTGGTTGGTTGGAGTACTTGGTAGACCCCATTTGAATTTTTTTTTTTAACCAATATACTTAATTAGTTCTTTTTCCCCCCTTATATTTGATGCTTCTTTACACAACTTATTGTATGTCGTCATTTTTGTTAATCCTCCCTATCCTGTATATAGTTTGAAAAGATCAGAAAGTTCTTGATATAACAAGTTTAATGGTCTAGTAACATGGTGCTTACCTATCTTCTTGCCAATTTTTTTTTCTTTACCTCCTTGCTTAGTATCATTGAAATCTGCTTCTTTCTTATGCTGATAATCTCTTCTATTTTCCTGTATTGTAGGGACAAGTCAATTAGGAACAATGGGCATTTTGTTCTTTGAAACTTATTTCTCTGCATCTTGCCATCCTATATCTATTGTAAGCTTTTTTGTAGTAGGCATTATTCTTTTGATGGACAATTTTTACTTGAGCATAATTTGGTTTTAATGCTCATATGAGAAATTTGTAATTTGCAAATTTTATTAAATAGCTTACTTGCTGCAAGTATTTTGATCTTTGCTAATTTCTATGTTTTATGTCATACTATTTTCAATCCTAATGCAATTTTCAATCTAAACTTAGTTGTTGATACTGCCATCTCTAAATTGCCTTCGTCTTCAACCTCATGACCTTTACATGCTCTTTTCGAGTCCTGTTCTCTCAAAGTAAGCCATTTGAAGGGATATAGAAAAAGGTTCCAGTTCCCTAAAGGAACTTCTGTCCGATTACTCCTTTTAGGTGAAAAGGCTTGTGATTTCACCCATGGCGAAGTGTGTTTTTATAAGGCTGACTTCCTGTGTGGTCTTCGTTTTCCTGTCCATCCCTTCATTATGCAAGTGTTGGACGAGTTTCAAATCGCTCTAGGACAACTTGTTCCTAATGCTTGGAGGACGATTATCAGTTGTATGTCTATTTGGTTGTATGCTTGTGACGGGGAAATGATAACCCTGAACGAGTTTCTGTACTTATACCATTTGAAAGCTTCAAACCACTATGGCTATTTTGAACTCTTGTCGTAGGAAAGGAAGTCTAGAGTAGTTAGAGGTTTTCCCTCTTCTTTCCGTGATTGGAAATCATGGTATTTCTTTGTCTCAGGTAAGGGTTGAGAAACTCTGTCTGATAACTTCTAGGGAGAAATCCCTAGATTACTGTGAAAATGGGAAATTCCTGCCCTTGGTGCGTATCTCCGTCATTCTTCTTTGTTTCTTTTCAATGTTTAGGTCTTCTGTCTGGCGATGATTTATTTTTATATATATAGCACTTGATCGACCAGACTTAGAAGACCAGTACCATCATCATGTTCACGCTGCGCTTGCTTACGCTCACGAAGTAGATGATTTTGACGAGTTTGTTAATCCTCGTCAGTTGTACGCTTGCTGCTTAGGTCCAGAACCTTCGACATACGTGTTGGATAAAATTCATCAAAAGGAAAAGAGTAAGATTCTGTCAATCTTTAATCTTTTCAATTTTGTCGATTTACCTTTGTCTGTGATCTGCTTGGCTCTGGTTGCCCTTTAACATTATTCTCAAACTGAAATGGCAACTAGGTAAAGTAAAGATAAATATGCCAATATTAAGAATTTGAAGAACGAACCTTTAGCCAAGTTGACATCTGACTCAAAGAAAAGGAAGTTTGGTGATGAAAAGGTTGATGCTATCCCTTCTTCAACTATTAATGTAGCCCCTCCTTCTCCAACCCCTTCACTAGAGGTAACTGTTGTGACCACCCCAAAAACTCGCCCTAAGGGGAAGAGCAAAATTGGGCAGAGTGTGTGGGATGATCCTGCTACCGCTTTGGGCCGTGCGCATAATGTCATCACAAATGACAAGTTGAAGAGTCTATCGTCTATCCCTTCTCATAAACTCGTCAGTCAACATATTCACAAATTGGTGCAGGTAAGCAGATTAGCTCTTTTAATGACACATTTTCTCTTCTTTTTTTTATTTTTTATTTTTTTTATTATTCCAAGTAGGTCCTTGGAGAATGGTTGTGCATCACCACAGACTATCTGAACATAGAAGAGAAGGTGGTGGTGTCTACATCAAAAGCAGAATCTATGGAGGTTAAGTGCTCCCAATTGAAGAAGGATTTAATCACAGTTATGAATGAGAGGAACGAGGCAAACCAGAAGATAAAGGAGTTAACTGAAGCCCTTTGTGTGGAGAAAGCTTTGGTTGTCTAGAAAGATGAAGAGATTCAGTCGGCTCTCTTGAAGACTGATGAAGAAAGGGTCAAAGTCATCAACAATTTCAAGGAGTCAGAAGAATTTTCAGATCTTCAATTCATACAGTACTTCAAGGGGTTTGAACTCTTGCGCAGGTGGGCAATGAAGCATCATAGTGCGGTAGTCAACTTTTCCAACTTAGACTTTGAGAAGATTGATACTAAGATTCTTGAGGACGAGTCTAAGGAGCTAGAGAAGGATTCGTCTAAGGAAATAGAGATGGACGAGTCTGGCATTCTGGAAAAGGATAAAGCAACTGAAGTCGAATCCCCCGCACCTCCTTCTTAGTTTATCATTACTTTCTCATTTTTCTCTTTTATTTGGAAAACAATGGTTACTCCCTTGTTTTGGGGATTTTTGATGACGAGTTTCCCTTCGGTTTTGGGGCCGTCTAATAGACAGCTTATGACTTTTGTGCTCTTGTTTGCTAAGGTTTTTCGTTTGTCTTCATCAATCTGACTTTTGATTGAATATTGAACTTTGCATCTTTCTAGCTACTTTTGATGAGGTATTTGTTTCTGTGCGTGTGGCTTTTATTGTTGTCTCGTCATTTTTCCTGACAGAACTTTTATCCTTAAGTTTGGATTTTGATCTCGCCATTCTTCTTGAAGGGGTTTTTATCCTTGTGATTTAAACTTATAGTTTTTATCACTTGAATTTGGATTTTAATCTCGTCATTTGGATTGACGAGATTTTTATCTTTGTGATTTAAACTTATAGTTTTTATCACTTAAATTTGGATTTTAATCTCGTCATCCGTATTGACGGGATTTTTATCCTTATGATTTAAACTTATAGTTTTTATCACTTAAGTTTGGATTTTAATCTCGTCATTCGTATTGACGGGATTTTTATCCTTGTGATTTAAACTTATAGTTTTTATCACTTAAGTTTGGATTTTAATCCCGTCATTCGTATTGACGGGATTTTTATCCTTGTGATTTAAACTTATATTTTTTATCACTATTTAGGATTTTTAACCTCGTCATTAGCTCTGACAGAGGTTTCTATCTTTTCCTCTTCTTTTTGGTTTAAAGGAAGTTGTTTGCCTTGGGGCGTTTGTCATGATATACGATGAAAGTAGTTCTGAAAACATTTGATCCGTTTTATTCGTCCTTGCTTGTAAAGATGAGTTACAAGGACATAAAGTTATGGAAACACAAAAGTGCTACATGTAAAGTACTAAATAATAAATCAATACTGAATAGAAAACAAAATAAATGCTTAATGAAAAACTGATTTTTCATTTATCTGTATGTAAATAAATGAGATGTTCCGAATCCCGGAACTTATTAAGGTTGAATCTTCGTTCTCCTTACTGATGATACTTCTTGAGATGTTCTGCATTCCATGGACAAGGCAAAGGTTTTCCCTTCTCATCTTCTAAGTAGTAACTACCTTTTCTTGAGTAACGAACGACCTTGTATGGGCCTTCCCAGTTGGGGCCTAGTTTCCCGTCATTTGGATCCTTGGTGGCTTGTGAAACCTTCTGTAGAACCATGTCTCCTGGGTTGCACTGCTTCAGGTTGACTCTCTGGTTGTAGTACTTCATCATCCTCTCTTGGTACAGTGTCATTCTCTGTACAGCATCATCTTTGACTTCGAGTAAACAATCCAAGGCTAACTTGAGTCCTTCGTCATTTCTTTGCTCGTTATACCATGCTTTTCGAATGCTAGATATTCCAATCTCCACAAGGATCATTGCTTCAGTTCCAAAAGTCATCTTGAAAGGAGTCTCACTTGTTGGAGTCCTTACCGTTGTTCTGTATGCCCATAAAATTGCTGGGAGCTCATCAGGCCATGCCTCCTTTGCCCCCTCAAGTCGGGTTTTGATCAGTTTGAGCAAGGTCCGATTTGTGACTTTTGTTTGACCATTGGCCTAAGGATGACTAGGTGAGGAGTAATGGTTCTTTATCCCTAACTCTCTACAGAAGTCTCTGAACTTTCTGTTGTCAAACTATCGTCCGTTGTCAGAAATGATAATGTGAGGGATTCCAAATTGGCAAACAATATTCTTCCATACAAAGTGTTGTATCTTTGCCTCTGTTATAACTGCAAGAGGTTCTCCTTCTACCCACTTTGTAAAATAATCAATGGCAACGACTAGAAATTTTACCTGTTTCTTACCGCAAGGTAGGGGGCCTATTAGGTCGATTCCCTATATGGAGAATGGCCAAGGAGAAGTTATGCTTGTCAAATGCTCAGCTAGGACATGCTACACGTTCCCAAATCATTGGCATTTGTTGCATGTCTGGATGACTTGAGCTGCATCCTTCTGCATTGTTGGCCAAAAGTATCCTGCACGGACAACTTGACTGACGAGTGAATGTGGTTTGGAATGATTCCCACACACTCTTTCGTGGATTTCCCTTAGGACATATTCAGCATCTCTTGGGCTAAGGCACTTCAAGTAAGGTAGGGAGAATCCCCTTTTATATAGCTTGTCGTTTAAGATTGTAAACCTAGACGATCTGATCTTGACTTTACGAGCTTCGGCTGGGTCTGACAGAAGTTTTCTAGTCTTGATGTAAGTGACTATTGGATCCATCCAGCTTTCCCCTGACTACACACAACTTATTTCAAGCCCTTCGATACTTGGGAGATATTGTACTTCCAGTAGCAAATCTGGTCGTCCCTTGCTTGTATCTGATAATGCCAGCCTAGCAACCTCGTCTGCTTTAGAATTCTCTTCCCGGGGCACCCGGATAATCTTGACACCATCAAAGTTAGAAATTAACTGATTAGCCAAAGCCAAGTACCTCTTCATTCTGTCCTCCTTTGCTTTATATTCATTGTTCAGTTGTCCGCTCACAAGTTTTGAATCAGAGTTTAATATCAGGCTCCTTACTCTAAGAGCCCTTGCCACCCGCAAGCCCGTCAAGACTGCTTCATATTCTACTTCATTATTCGTCACAGGGAATTGGAGTCTCACTTCATACTTGATGACGTCGTTTTCTGGGAAGGACAGAATCACACCTACCTCACCTATGCCCGATGCTGATGATACATCCGTGTGTATCATCTAGTGTCCTGATTCTAGATCTTGCTCGGCTGTAGTGAATTTAGCAATGAAACCTGCCAGTGCTTAGGCCTTGATTGCTGTCTTAGGCCTGTAGTCAACGTTGAACTGGCTAAGTTCTACTGCCCATTGAACCATTCTTCCTGCTGCGTCCAGCCTGCCCATAGCCTTTCGCAGTGGCTGGTCTGTAATTACCAGTATGATGTGTGCTTGGAAGTAAGGACGGAGCTTCCTCGACGCAACAATCAAAGCAAAGGCTAGCTTTTCTATCCTGGGGTATTTTGCTTCTACCCCCTAGAAAGCTTGGCTTGTGTAGTAAACTGGTCTTTGAACTTGGACTTCTTCTCTGATAAGTGTCGAGCTCATTGCTGTTTCAGAGACGGCTAGGTACAAGAATAGGTCTTCCCCCTCGACGGACGGACTTAACAATGGTGGTTTGGATAAGTAACTTTTGAGAGCTTGGAAAGTTGCTTCACACTCGTCTGTCCAGTGGAAAGTCTGTTTCAAAGTCTTGAAGAATGGGAGACACTTGTCCGTCGCTCTGAATACAAACCTATTTAAGGCTGCTATACGTCCTGTCAACCTCTGAACTTCTTTCACACTCCTCGGTGATGTCATATCCAATATGGCTTTGACTTCTTCAGGGTTAGCCTCTATACCTCTCTGTGAGACCATAAAGCCCAAGAAATTACTAGATGATACCCCAAATACACACTTGGCTGGATTCAACCTCATTTGATACTTCCTTAATACATCAAAAGTTTCCCTGAGGTCGTCTAAATGTTGCTTAGCTTTTCTACTCTTTACTAGCATGTCGTCAGCGTAAACTTCCATATTTCTCCTGATCTGCTTGGAGAATATTTGGTTTACTAACCTTTGGTATGTAGCTTCTGCATTCTTCAGGCCAAAAGGCATGACTCTGTAACAATATAACCCCTGGTTGGTAACAAATGCAGTTTTCTCCTGGTCTTCCTCACTCATTCAGATTTGGTTATAGCCTGAAAACGCATCCATGAAAGTTAGTAACTTGTGGCCAGTCGTTGAGTCTACCAATT
This sequence comes from Quercus suber, assembly GCF_002906115.3. Taxonomy (NCBI): domain Eukaryota; kingdom Viridiplantae; phylum Streptophyta; class Magnoliopsida; order Fagales; family Fagaceae; genus Quercus; species Quercus suber. The sequence continues at coordinate 1,036,855 of NW_027069642.1, read as the reverse complement.
GATCAATCCTAGGGAGGGGAAAGCTGTCCTTAGGGCTTTCCACATGCGCCATTTCCCGTTGAACTTTTTCACCATGACGACGTTGGCCAACCACTCAGGATAATATACTTCCCTAATGAATCCAGCTGTCAAAAGCTTCTCTACTTCTTCCATAACTACTTTGTTCCATTCTGGGGCAAAAACTTGTCGTTTCTGCTGGACGGGCTTTTTGGCAAGGTCGACATTCAGCTTGTGCTCTATGACCTCATTTTCTATCCTCGGCATATCTTTGTGGGTCCAAGCAAAGACATCTAGATTTTGTTTGAGAAAATCCACAACTTTGCTCTTCAAAGCGATGCTAAGTCCTATCCCCACCTTTGTCACTTTCATAGTGTCCCTGTCTACTAGGTGCACTTCTTCTAGCTCTTAGGATGATTCTTTTGGTTCCTCTTCTACTACCCATGCATGGTTTTCTTTTCAAGCTAGGATTGCTTGGTAACACTCCTTAGCCAACAGTTGATCTCCACATATCTGACCTACCTCGTTTGGTGTCGGAAACTTCACTTTCAAGTAGTAAGTCAATGTCATTGCTTTGAGCCTGTTCAGTATGGGTCATCCCAAGATGACATTGTAGGATGACGGGCAATCAATGACTAAGAAGTCTGCTTGAATTATCACCTGCGCTGGGTATGTTCCAGCTGTAATGGATAACGTGACGATTCCCCTTGGATAAATTTTATCTCCGCTAAAACTGACCAATGGAGAATTAAAGGATCTAAGCCTCTTAGGATCCAATTTCAATTTTTGGTAGGCCGTCATATACATTATATCTGCCAAGCTTCCATTATCCACTAGCACCCTCCTCGTAGCAAATCCTTCCACCTCTAAAATGATGACGAGTGGATCATCATAAGGTTGCTTTATTCCACTTGCATCCCACTTAGAAAATGTGATGTCGTCATCATATGACCGACGATACTTCTGGGACGGATGTTTCATATGAACATTGTTAACCTGTCTGTAGTACGTCGTCTTCAAAGACTTGTATGAGCCTCCTAATACTGGCCTTCCAATTGTTGTCCGTATTTCTCCCATGACTTGCTTTGGATGATCTCGTCTATCGTCCTTTACATCGTCCTGATTTTTATCCTCTGCACTTGGCCGAGGTTGATGGTCCCTTTTAACGAACTTTTGAAGCTTTCCACGCTGGATCAATTCCTCTATTTGTTCTTTCAGATCACAGCATTCATCAGTATAATGACCGTGATCCTTATGAAAACGACAATACTTCTTTGGGTCACATTTCCTTAAAGACGTGCTTAGCGACTTAGGCCACTTCGACCCTGGCTCGTCCTTTATCTGCATCAGGATTTTTTCTATAGGCATAACCAAGGAGTGAAATTCGTCATTTTCCTCAAGGCGTCCAAACTACTCTTACCGACCTCTGTCTCTGAATACGTGTCCTTGCGATCTCTTTTCTTACCATGAGACTCATTGGTCTCGTCCTTTTTCCGTTTTCCCATTAAGCCTTGGCCGTAAAGGCATCTTCCCCAGTCATATACTTCTGGGCTTTGACTAGCAGATCCGTCATGGAGGTTGGTGGTGTTTTACCCAATGAAAAGATAAAGTCGGGATTATTGAGCCCTACTTGGAAGGTCGTTATGATGACCTGATTGTCAGCTTCGTCGATCTCTAATACTGCCTTATTGAACTGCTTCACATAATCCCTCAAACTCTCCCCTTCTTATTGTCTTACTGTTAGCAAGTAAGAGGTTGGCCTTTTGTGCCGCTGTCCACAATGAAATGGTGAACGAAGGAGTCACTAAGTTGCTCGAAATTCTCGAAGGAAGACACTGGAAACTTGCTAAACCAAACTCTTTTGGCCCCTCTAAGGGTGGCAGGGAACAACCTACAGATAACCTCATCCGAGGTTTGCTACAGGTTCATGATGGTTTTGAAGGCTCCTATATTGTCGAGGGGGTCCTTTGTACCATCATAGAACTCTAGTTACGGCAAACAAAATTTTGGAGGCAGGGGGCATTCCAAGACACTAGGCGTAAAGGGCAAGTCTGTCCATTTTCAGCATACCATCCAAGTTCATTGCCGTCTTTCCTTTCATGGCATTTTTCACTTCAACAAGCTCTTTCCTTAGATTTTGCATCAAACTGTCATTGCCAGGTATAGACTGTCCAGTGTACTCTGTCACATCCTTTCCCTTGCTATTCGCAAGGCTGCTGGCTTCTTTGTCATGCCTGCTTCGACTTTGCTGAAGAAGTGAAGTGTTGCTTCCCTCTGGATGGGCTCGTTGTTTCAGTTCTTCATTTTGCTTCATTAACTCCTGCACATTTGCTGTCAAAGCCAGGATTTGTTGAGCCATCACCATAGGATCTGGAGGTGTTACTACTTCGTTGTCCATCTCTAGACTGGAACTTTATCAATAGGAACACGATGGTCGATCCCTACAAACGGCGCCAAACTGATGAAACTAGAAATGTGCCTCGTCAGTATGCTCCTCGTCAGTGAGATGGACGACCTCCAGGTCCTATTGTCAACACAAGAAGAAAGCAAAAGGGGTACCTTCATCAGCGTGAGACCAACTGGGAATACTCCGATGCTTAAGTCAGATTACACAATCCCAAGCTTAACTTGCTCACAGTTCACTTTTCTCTGGTGTTTTGTTGCTTACCCCTTTCATTCGCTCCAGGCTCGCCTTTTATATCCTTCTCTAGGTAGGTGCAGTTATGTTCGTTAAACGCTGGGTCGAACGTTTCTCTCCTGACCATTGCATTTAATGGGCAATGATAGTCTCAGTTAAGGCATAATGGACAACCGTTGCGCCACTTCTGTTCTTGTAACTATCCTTGGCATAGTTATGGAAGGCCAGCTATCCGGCTGGTGTTCAGCTGTGCTATTAATGCACATATGCCTTGCCAATTGTGACGACGGGGTCTTGCCCCTATGTTCGTCTCTACAAGGATGCAGAATAGATCGTTATTACTATAGACGATCAATCGCAGGTATCCATCAGGGCTGATTCTTTGCATGGCCAAGACAACTCAAGAAGAGTGCCAAAGGAAATTCAAGGTAAAGGAGAAAATGAGGGACACCTCATTGGAGACGTTATGGAGATGTTGAAGAACATTTCATCATGTCTTGCTAGCTTCACCCTAAGGTTTGAGAGTTATGTTAGTCGTACCCCTCCATCTTGGGATCTCACCCAAAACATTTGTACAGTGTGGGTGAAGAAGGGTACTCATGCATGATCACTCACTATGCCCATGCATTAATACTTCAACGTATTAGGGTTATAGTTTCATGCATCATGACATATGCAATCTTCTTGTGTCATTGCTTCCATTCTAAGCATGTTTTTTTTCAAGTCTTTGTTTGTGGTTTCGTGTTCTTGATGATCTTACTTAGGTTTTTTTTTTTTTTTTTTTTTTTGAGTGTGCTGAAAAATCTAAAAACCCATAAAAAGTGAAAAATCTCAAAAAGTTTGATCGCTTGTGTTGTGTATATCACATGTGAGTTTAGCCTAGTACCTCCGTACTAATGACATAGTGCATTTACGAGCTTAGCTTGTTATGTATGCACAGTTTCTAAGTGTGAGCAATATCTAGAAATTTACGTTTGATTTTTGTAAATAAATTTTCAAACTTGTAATGAATGATTGGTCAATAGTCTTGCTTGATCTTGATACATGCGTAGACTTGTGCCTATATATCTCAAAAAGCCTTGCTTCGAAAACTAGTTTGACTAGGAAAAAGTGGAGCAATTTGTATTAAAATTTATGGTGCCTAAACCAAAGGCTTATTTGTCAAAAATACATCAAAAAGTTCATGGCATCGTTTCTCAAGAATTTGAGTTGTATTTGATCAAAAGTATGAAGAATGGAAGCCAAATAAAAAGCTTTCAATCATTTGTAAACACATTAGTGAGGGGTCATATATGTTCATTTCCACAAGTGAGATAGGTCACTTAACTTTGTACTAGTTATATATGACTTGATTGAATTGATCATTGAAGCTTCATACTAGACAATGGGCTAGTTCAAACTTGATCCACACACACATCACACAAGTCTAATGTTCAATGAATACTTATTCCATTTGTGTGATTGTACGTGTTCAAATGTGATGTGGATACTCAATTGCTTGTTGATCAAATCCAAAATGATTTTTGAGTATTTTATATGTTTTTGAAAGTGTTTTTTATGTATTTTGTGTGTTTAGAGTTCTTTCCAAACAGTCTATTTCATTTTTGTTGAAAAACTCTTTTAGAGGCATTTTCGTGAGTAAGTCACGACTAAGAACCTACCCACGAAATTGAGGAAGCCAATTTCAGTATTTTCTAAAATTCAAATAGAGAGTTTCACGACTGCTTTGCAAGTAAGAGCTACCCGTGAAATCTATCAAGGCTCTCATTGGCCATTTCACAAGTAATTTCGCGAGAAGCTTACATGCGAAATGAAATGAGTGGTTTTGTAGTTTTTAAGCCAAACAGTGATAGTTTTTCAAAAACTTTTGTTTTGCATCCTCCATACCTCTCTCAACCCAAAACACTTTTTCTCTCAAAATCTCACCCAAAACTCCAGCTCAATCGCTCCTAAGACTCATCTAAGGTATGTTTTAACACTTGTTTTACATGTTAGTGGTTTCCATGCACTCTAAGTGTTTGATGAAATGCCAAAATGGCATTTTCTCATTGTTTTGGACTCCGATGAGTACCAAATTTTGGGGATTACTATGTTTTTACATTCTTAACATGTTTTAAACATTGGTTATATGTTTCACACATTTTACCCCATGAGTACTTTGTTATGCATTGCTCATGCATCTCACATGCACACCATATGATGCACACACTTGATCACTCATATTGTTTTGCATTTCTCTCATGCTAGATAAGTATTGTTACATGTTTAGCACTTAAAAAATGATCTTGTAACTTTGTTTGTTTGTTTTTATGTTCTTTTTAGGACTTTTGTTCATTTTTATGGATTAACTTGTATCTAATCAAGTTTGTTTTCTTGTTTGTATTTGATGTTGTTTGTTTGTGTGACTGTTCTTTTTGCAGATGTATCATCGTTCCTCTCGCAGTAAAGAACAAGTGATTAACCTCACATCATTCCCTATATCAAATAGGACCTGACATTCATCCGATGACTTTGACAACAAGAGATTCAAGACTCTCTTGGATTTTCAGTCCTTTTCCAACAACTTTGAGAGTGCACCTACTATGGTGGAAAGGGTTTTACAGTTTGACACCCTAGGATCCACTTTTATCCCTAAGATATTTGTGGATAAAGATTGGATAAACCTGTTCGGAAACTTTGAGAATCCCATTGACAAATTGGTCAAAGAGTTCTACTCGAACACTTGGTTCACCGAAGCTGAACTGAAGTGTTGGGTTAGAGGAAAGGATTTTATCATGACTCCAAATTATCTTGCGAAGATTCTTCTCATCCATAGTCTGGCGAATGTGGACATTACACCATATGATGACAGATTAGCTCCAATGACAGTAATCCTTGACATTCTAGGAGCTGATCATGAGGTCTCCTTTAAAGGCACTTCCATTGGTACTGCAAAGTTTGGACCGAAATTGAAGACTCTCACAATGATCATGTTTTCCAACCTATATCCTCTATCCAACACTAGTTTCATCAATATTGGAAGATCACAATTTTTGTGTGATCAGATCAAAGGAGCTCAAATTGACATTTGTGCTCACATATTTCAAACCATGGGGGAATGGCAGGACAATTAGCTACACGAATGTGTCTTCCTTTCTACAGTCTTATCATGAAAATCATGGTTCTTAAAGGTGTTCATCCACTAAAAGAAGGAACTATCTTGCTTTGTCAACGACTAATATCCATGATGTCACTCCAAATGAGCAATAGTCACTGTTTTGCTGAAAGGGCAAAGAAAAGTCACTCCAAAACTCCAAAGAGGGACTCCTCCTAACATGCCACTCCTTCCAAACATCGATCACCTACTCCCACTATCCCAAGGCATCTTGAGACTGCATTTTCTCACACTTCGAAGCCGCAGTCTACTAGCACTCAGCTGGGACCATCTAGTTCTCATTCCAATAACTTGACAACCTTGGTTAAGGGTTGGCATGAGCGTATTTTTGGTCTTTCTTACCAACAACCAGGTTCGGATTCGTCTAACAACCATTGAGACACAGTTGGATGAAAGATTTCTCAATAGTGATCTTTTAAGGAGAGACTAGAACTAGCCCCACTCTAGATCCCTTTGATTTGCTGCACCATCAACATATACCCTCCAAGATAAAGGCTCCTATAAGGAGACTATGTCAACTGATTTTTTATCCATGCCTTGCCTCTCTACCTTTTCTTCCAATGGAGATTCAGTGAACTCGGCCACCAAATTTACGAGGACCTAGCCCTTGATAGAGGTGCGAGGCATATACTTGATGTCAAAACCCCTAGTATTGTACCTCATTTGGTAATCCTCCCTGCGAAAGCAGCACTTCGAAGTGGAAGTTGGGCTAGAACAACAACTGTATGGGATTGGAAGTAATTAGGGAGCTTGCGTGTAGCATGTACTACTGCCAAAATGGCATTTTCCAATGGTAGATAACGAACCTCTACTTCATGCAATGACTTGCTTACATAGTAAACTGGCATCTGCACACCATTGTCAATTTGCACCAACACTAAGCTTACAACATGAGAAGCCACAGCAATGTAGGCAAATAAGACTCATCCGCCTCCGGCCTGGACATGACAAGTGGGCAAGAAACAAATAAAGCTCAGATCCACCCTAGGAGCTTCGTAAGCACTCCACGCAAACACATCAATATTCCTTATGAGGAACTTTACTAGCTCTTCCTTTTCTTGAGCAGGCAGCTGAGTTTCGACCTGAAAAAACTTCTCTGAATCATCACCTACAACAATTTTCTCTAAATCCTCACATTTTGCCTCTTTAGCTGTCCCCTATATGGGTAACACCGAAGTCCCTAATTGCTATAAATCCCTATCAGTAAAGGCCAAGGACCTAGTTTTAGGCTAATGCATAATTGCGACCACCAAACATTGTCTAGCCATGAACTGGCTCCCAACTAGCTCCTCGATTTGGTTCATGAATGGATACTTCACTTTTAAATGAAGGGTGGAAGAAACAGCTCCTAGGGCATGGAGCCAAGGTCTTGCCACAATGGCTGTGTATGGAGAATAAGTATTCCACCACAATAAAATCCACCTCCACCACCTCTGAGCCGGCTTGTGCGGGTAGTCTAATCTGACCTTTTGGAATAACAACCTTCCCATCAAAGCCTAGCAAAGGTGAATCATAACTTGTCAAATCCTCTAGCTTCAAGTTTAGCCCCTTATATAAATCAGAATACATAGTCTCTACCCCACTACCCTGATCCACCAAGTTTGTTGGATTTCCTTTAACTTAGCATTGGCACTTTGGCATAATATATGGGGGTTTTCTATAAGATGGCCTCTTTATGCTCTTCTGAAATATAGTTTGGCACTTTTAGAAATTTTAGCTTAGAGTTACATGATTGAAGAATGAGGATTGGCAGAATTCTTATTGTTTTGCATAATAATGCAGGGTGGTATTGTTAGTGCACAAGGAGATGAGTTCTGGCATATGACTAAGCTGAATGAATTGTGAATGAATATTGTTAGTGGATTGGGAGTGTTTTATTTTATTTTATTTTATTTTTGAATTGTGAATGAATATTGTTGATTTATATGTGATAGATATTATTTAATTGTTTTTAATATTTGTAAGCATTATATACCGTGATGTTGATTATTGCTTTTGTGGTGGATTGTTGTGTTAGAGCAAGTGGGTGGCTTGCATGGAGTTATAAGGTGGTTTAAATTCATATTATTGTGAGTGTTTTTATGGCTTTTTTTAATGTGAATTTCATAATGCTTTTTTTTAATAGGAGTGTTCATTGCTCATAAATATAATCTACATTTCATACACACTAAATTATTATAAGGATTATCTTAAAAACATAATTATAAAAATGAATTTCTTTTAAGCGATCCCATGGTATTTTGATTAAGAGACTTAAACTAACCTTATTGATCACGAGTCTTGAAAACATGTACACCAATCCTTTGGAGTTTTTCATAATGCTAAATTGACTTTATATAGAAGTTTTAGAAAAAGAGTATGACTCATGACAATTTGCATCTTTTATTTTATTTTACTTTTTCTTATATGCTATATGATACATTGTACCTTGCCTATTATTAGGTTTAAAGAGTGAATCTTTCAACTTTGTTAGGTAAAAAACAAACATATATTTCTTAAGATTTAAGGAATTGGTATTGTCCATACATCACATCTATTAAGTTCAAGCTAAGAATTCTAAGTAGTGTGCATTAGGTAGGTGTAGTGGACACACCATTTGTGTAATAATGCCAAAACTTCTATATATATATATATATATATAATCAAGAATTTATGATTAGTAGATGTAAAGTTATATGATTATAGGAGTAATGTATAATAGAAGTGTAGTACACCCATATTTAGGTCTTAAAAATCCCATCAAGCTAGTTATCTAAATTTGCAACCTTTATTCAATATAGAGTAATCAATCATTTGATTGGATAGAAACTATACACATTCAAAAGATTAATCAAATGTTTTAAAAATCTTGAATACTCACAAATAAAGAGTTGATTGATCAAAGGTAAATACTAATTAGGAGTGTTTGATAGAACAAAAAGGTTGAAGCTTTATGATATATTTAATAATTCTAGCTTCATAACCAAGTGTTAATTAAGACAAAATTGGACTATTTTTATTTTATTTATGTATTGTAGAAGAAAATTTAATGGTGGTTTTTGGTTGAATGTGATGACAAGGTTAATGATTGTTTGGGTTGATGTGGGGGAATAGAAAAAGGCTTCGATCTGTGAAAGTCAAAGACCAAAGCTTAACCAAGAAATCAGACTTGTACGCTTAGCTTGATCATAGTAAGTAAAATGTTTAAATACCTATAAAGCTCTATACTTGTGATGTTTGTGATTGGTTTTGGGGTGGGTTGTTGTGTTGGAGCAAACGGGTGGCTTGCATGGTGTTATAAGTAGTTTACATTCATATTGGGAGGTCCAAAAGATTATTCTTAACTTTTTGTGGAACAAGGGTTATGATGACGTTCTTACCTATGGGGGTGGTTCATCTTCAAGTTAAAACACTTATTGGTTAGTATTTTATTTTAGCAATTGACCCACACTACATGGTGTGACTACTTTTTTTGATGCATTATTTGAAACTAATTGTATTAAATTACACTTGAAAATTTATATTTGTTTTCTACAACTTATACATTAGGAGTTGTGATTTTAATTCATTGGTGTGGCTACTCTTGATGCATTGTTAGAAATGTTTCTTATAACATAGTTAATGTTTTTACTTTATGATTTTAATGTAGTCTTTTTTTTTTTTTAATATTTGTGCAGATTTCTTGTTGGTGGCTTTTAGGAGATTTACTTTTGGCATTACTCGAAGGCATATGCAGACATCTTCTGTTGGTTCAATTATATGATGCTACACTTTTTGTATTGTTATAAAACATCTTGTGTTATTGTATGTGTTGCAAACAATTATTGTATGGAAGAAGTTTGAATTGGATACTTGTTTTATTTTTTACTTGTGGAATGCGTGGATTGTTTTTCTATAAATGTGTTATTCAAATGTGAGGTTTTAATAATGTAATGACAGGTTATAGGTTAATATCAAAGCCATGAAAAAAAAAAAAAAGTTTTAGTGACAAATTTTTCCGTCACAAATATTGCAACAAAAAATTGTTTTAGTGACAAAATATTCCGTCGCTAAATGTAGCAGAATTTTGTAAGAAATGGTTTTAGTGATGAAAAGTCGCTATATGTACTTGGATTTTCTTAAAAATATTTTTAGTGATGAACTTTTTCGTCACTATATGTACCCGAAAATAGTTGTAGTGATGAAATTGTTCGTCACTAAATATGATTTAATAAACTAAAGTATTTTTGGCGACGAAATATTTTCGTCATTGAATAGTGTTTTTAGCGAGGAAAACATTTAGTGACGAAACATTTTTGTCGCTAAAAGTTTTTTTTTTTTTTAACAAATCGGACTTTTAGTGACAAAATTTTTCGTCGACAAGGGTTTCAGTGACGAAATGAGTTTCATTGCTAATTAGTTGATTTTTTCGCTAAAGGTCCTTAGCAACGAAAAACTAGACTTTTAGTGATGAAAATTTTTGTCACTGAAAACACATTTTTGTGTAGGCAAAACCAACTTTTTTCTATTTTACCATATCATTTTACAACTCACCTAACATCCCAATTTCTATTTTTACATACAACTCATTAAAATAATATAAACTACACCATCAAATAAAATAAACAACTCACTTCTCTCTCTTCTCTCCCATCGCTCTTCCTTTTTTTCCTCTCTCTCTCTCTCTCTCTCTCTCTCTCTCCATAAGACCAACATAGCCTACAATCACCACCAACCACCACCTACCACCGAAACTCAATCCAATTGCCAAAAGCCAACTATCACCACCACCATTGAAACACCATCAAACCAGAAAAACAAAAAAACCACCCAACCAAACCAACCTTTAAACCACAATCTACCACCACCACCAAAATAAACCCAATTCTTATGGGTCAATTATCAATGGTTTGAGACCAAGTAGTTTGTGTAAAATCCTTTTTAGAAGTAATGGCGGGTTACCTACAAGAGATTTATCCTTATGATAAAAATTTCATGAAGATTACCAACAGTAAACTTATATTCAATTCCCAATTAACCATGTCACTAGAATGAGAATACAAAGTTTAGACAAGACCTAAGAAGATAAGACTCAAAATGATGAAACTTGAAAATGCAACAAAGAGGAAACTAAAAGATGACAAACCTTGGCAATATATGGCCTTAATGCCCCTAGACAAAACCAAGGATGGGCCTAAGGCCCCAAGATGAGACAAAGATGAGCCTAAGGCCCAAGACACAATGAAGGATGGGCCTAAAGCTCCTAGACAAAACAAGGATGAGCCTAAGGTTCTAGACACAACAAAGATGGGTTTAATGCCCCTGGACGAGACAAAGATTGACCTAAGGCCCAAGATAACACAAGGACGGGCTTAATGCCTTTAGATAAAACAAGGAAGTGTCTAAGGCCCAAGACAACACAAGAATGGACTTATTGCCCCTAGACAAGACAAAACAAAAAGCTAGAATAGGTCAACCTTGGAAAAAAAAATTATTACTAAAAAAATCAAAAAATATATATTTTTTTAAAAGAAACTCTTTCTTGAGAACTAAATTAAAAAAAAAACATTATTTACAAAGAAACTCACTTAAAAAAAAAACTTTTTAAATATATATATATATATATAAACCTCACTAAAAACTCACACTTAAAAAAAAAGAAAAAAAAGAAAAAGAAAAAGAAAGAAAGATTGTATTTTGATTTTTTTGAAGACTTCACACTTTTTTTCATCAAAATTTTTAGGGTAAAATATCATTTTCGTCCCTAAACTATGACAAAAGTTCGTTTTTCATCCCTAAACTTTCAAAAGTTATATTTTCGTCCCTAAACTATCACAAAAGTTCGTTTTTCGTCCCTAAACTTTCAAAAGTTCTATTTTCGTCCCTAAACTTTTCCAAATGTATTGATTTTCGTCCCTCCCACATCAGCGCTCTGTCAAGCCACGTCAGCACTCTGTCAGAACTTTTGAAAATTTAGGGACGAAAATAGAACTTTTGAAAGTTTAAGGACGAAAAATAAACTTTTGTGATAGTTTAGGGACGAAAATAGAACTTTTGAAAGTTTAGGGATGAAAAACGAACTTTTGTGATAGTTTAGGGACGAAAATGATATTTTACCCAAATTTTTATTTAAAAAAAGGAACTTGAAAACTTTACCTTTTTTATGCATAATTTTAAACTACAAAAACTTGAAATTTAAACATTTGATTGATGACATAATTATTGATCTTTGATCTTTTAGAAATTTTGCGCAAGTACAAAAAATATAAAAAGAAAATGTAATCCAATGGTGAATTTGGAAAAAATCACATTCAATAAAAAGATATTGAGTGAAGTTGGAGTCATTGGCTACAACTAAGTTTGGATCAAATAGTAAATAACATCCGATTAACACAAAATTTATTATACATATTCAAAATATAAATAACATATAATCCAACGGCTAAATTTTCAAAATATGTAGTCATGTTAATTTTTTTAAAGTGAGTTGTAGTTTGTAATTTGTATCCAAATTTTGTTCTTTACAGCGTATTTGACTTGAAATGGAGAAAGTCTATTTCATAATTGAAAATTTAAGATTTTATTTCCTAGATTTAATAATGTATTGTTTAATACCACCGACAATGGAATAAAGAAGACTCATTATTAAATTTGTAATATTTTATACCCACAACAATGGAATAAACTCTCTCCATTTCAAAATAAAATAAGTGGAGAGGAAGAATTCAAATATATTTTTGAATGATTGTCATGTACCTCATGATCATCATGACACAATAAACGATAGCCGAACTTTTGATTGCCGCAAGGTAGGATATCGAAGTGAAATGTATTTATTTCGGCAACATCTACTTTGTGGCTACCAAACGTTGGTACCGGATCCGGTACCATACAAAATTTTACAGATAGTCAGGTAGCCTACAAGACATAAAGCATGCTAAAGAGTTGTGGCTACTTTCTTGGATGTTGCATTGAACCTATAAAGTGTGGCTAATTTTTTTTTACTTGCTAGTTACACAAATATGTTCCATAAGAAAGAACGTTATTCTTATTCATAAAAATTGTTAAAAAAGTGTGTAACAAAAACTATTCTAATTTGCTTCTCTTTCTTTTTTTTCTTTTTTTTTTAATAGATAAAATACCCTATTCTTATTTGTGTAAGAAAAATTTAATTGAAGTCTCTTAAGAGCACGGATATAAGAAATTTTTTTAGAAATTTTTTATTGAAAAAGAAAAACATAACTATTATATATATATATATATATATTTCACGTAAAAATGGTCTATTAACAAATCTCCTAAAAGCATCCCTACCCTAATAGTATATATCATCTATTTCTTGTAGTCTATTAATATATCTTCTCTTCTTATGGGATACATTATTAGAAGTATGTGGCTAAATAATTAAATTTACCGTATTTTAAAATTTTAAATTTTTTAAGAAAATCGATAATCTAACACACATCACAAATGAAAATTGTGAAAGAACATGGATTTGTGGGGTTAAAGATAAGTTTTTGTTAAGCAAAAAAAAAAGAAAAAAAAAAAAAGAAAGTCACAAATGAAAATTGTGAAAGAACAGAGATTTGTGGGGTTAAAGATAAGTTTTTGTTAATAAAAAAAGGGGGAAAAAAAAGGAAATTCTCTCCGACAATCATAGCTTTTTGCATGCATAGTGCACTCCTAACCCAATTCATTCTGCACATGGAATGTGAATAAAAGTTTTATTTTGGATGATTCTTCAAAACAAAGAAAAATGGATTTCTACGTCTAGTTTTCTCTTTCTTTCGCTTGCTTTATTTCTACTTCTTATTATTATTATTATTAATTTGGAATCTAATAATAATGACTTTCTTTCGCTTACTTTATTCTACTTCTTCTTCTTCTTCTTATTATTATTATTAATTTGGGAATCTAATAATAATGACATCTTGTAATTGTGTGGCAAAATTGTAAATTACACCATTTAAGATTGGTCAATTGTCTGTCACTCTAGACCTTTTAAGTTCCATTTTTGTCATTTTGTTCATGTACAAACCTTAGCATTAGGTGTGCTAAAACACTCAAAATGCTATATCAGAATACCAAATAACCAAAAAAAAAAAAAATGGCAATGTATTACAGTAACATCCTACTATAGTTACTGTAGCCATCTACTACTCTTTTTTCATTCTTTTCTTATCTCTCATCACACACACACACACTCTCTCTCTCTCACATAAATGGTGAAGATGGCATTGAGATTAGTGACGGCATGGTGAAGATTGGTGTGTGGTGGTTGTTAAGATCCACATTGAGGTTGATGTGCTGTTTGTGGTGATTGTTGAGGTGGGTTTGCATTGGTTTTTATTTTTTTTTGGTTGGTGAGTTGTGGTTGTGGGTTGTAGTGGAGTTTCTTTTGGTGATGGTTGTTATGGTGGTGGTTGGTTGTGGCGGGCTTTTATGGTTAGTTGTTTTATATTATTTTAAGAGGTTGTTTATATTATTTTAATGGGTAATGAATGTTCAAAATATGTGTAAAGCACCATTGAACATTTAGACCCTCAAATTACAAATTACCAATTCAAGCTTATTATCAAACAATGTACGCGCGGAATATGAACATAAGCTAAAACAGAATTGATAAACCAATCTAAACCAAATAAAATCACAACCACAACAGAAATTAATGGCAAAGATTTAGGGAAGAGAAATGCAAACACAAAGACAACACAACGATGTGTTATCGAAGAGGAAATTAAAGTCCTCAGTGTAAAACCTCTCCGCTGCCCTCCATGCGGTCAATAATCCACTAAAAAATGAAGTTGGGATACATGAACAGCAGAAAACCCTCCAAGCCTAATCTACCCAGTGTACCTAAGCCCTCCAAGTTTCTTGCTCCAACAAGGTTACGCCGAACCTTTGTCTTCTTTAGCTTTCTAGATTCCACTATAGCCTATAGCATCAACCAATATCCATTAGTCCCTTCCTAACTGCTTCCTAAACATCAAATAACCTTCTCACTGATATGGGTATGGTGAGAAAAGGATTTGGGTAAGGAACCTCTCAAGAATGTAACAATGGAGAGGGTGAGAGTAGAGGAATTTGAAGAAACAAAGATGAAGATTGTGGATGAGTCAATCTTATTTTTATCTAGGGTTTCTCTTTCAAAATTCTCTTTGGAGGTTTTCTATATTTCGTGGATAGAAGGGGTATTTATACTAGAGTGAGAATGGAATGCGAATGGTCAGTTTTTCCAAAACATAGTGGACTGGCAACTTGGCCTCACGACTTGACTGAGTCACGAGTTCAAGCCACTAGCTAACTGAATGGCCAATTTGGACGTTTTATCCTATAATGCTCCAGCTGACATGACTGTTCAGCTCTTTTGCATGCTCCACGCATGTGCCACTTTTTGCGACTTGCAAGCCATGATATCCAATCGTGAGCCACTTGCTGAGTGCACAAACCTGAGCTTTTCTTTACACTCTCTTATACACTACCTTTACATGATTCCCACCTAAATATAGGGTTTCTAAATGCTGAAATATAAGCAAATTTGGCACGGAATAAAGCCAACAGAATGGTTGATTAAATTCAACCTTACAATCTCCCCCTTTGGCTATTCTGTGACAAAACCCTAAAACAAACTCTAGACTTAACATGTGAGTTGGGAACAATTGAACAAAACTCGCTCACACCTAACTCTAGAATTTGTGAAGCTTTTGAACCATAAGAACAAGTATCTCCTGAAAAACAACAACACAGTATGATCATTATATGCAAAAAACTTGTAATACATATGGAGCAAGCACAATGTGATCAAGCAAAATGGAATAAAGCAATAGACCATGGCTTGACTAAAAATGAACAATCACTATAAATAGTGACCATAATGTTCATTCACACATGAAATAAATATCTGAACATGCAAGCTGATAAGCTCAATGCAAAGTATCATTTGTATGTCCAACACTCAACTAATACAAAAACCAAAGTAATTGCATCAAGAATAAAAAATCCAACAAGGGCACAAGAGTAATGTACTTAAAGAAAATGCATAACATTTTAACAATAAGTACTAAGCTACAAAGCATAGGTACAAATCACAAGCTACATAAGCAAAGGTACAAAATAATAAACTGAATATAAGCTTATAATCATTAAACCATAATAACACATGCTTTAAAAAACTAATCACATAAACCAACCATTAATTTAAACACCAAGAAATTAACCAATGTGTTTAACAAAGTATGTAGCAAACCCATAATTCAAATAATATCTAAAACATAATACCAACTCCACCACATAACATAAAAACACATAAATAACATAAGCATAAAGTAAATGCTTTCTCCCCCTCAAAATGTGCTCCTCCTCAAGAGCTACCCTCCAAAAATCTCCCCCTTTTTGACCGGAATGGCCAAAGGGTCACTGCTAGGTGATGAAACTATCAAATTTTGCTGAGAGAAGGGTCATCTAATCTTGGACTATAGCCAGCCTGTTAGATTGCTCATTCTGGACATCTCTAAGCCCATCAATCCTCTCAAGGATGATCTAGAATGCATATGGAGGTACAGCTGATGAGGATGATGCTCTGCTCCTCTTGCCATGGCCTCTTGAGCTTGAGGGTTCTCTTGTAGCCTCTGTCTCAGTCTCCATTGGTTCACCTTCTTCTTGGTCACCTTCCTCTTCATCACCTAGGAGACGAACTCTTATCCTTATAATGGTTAGAGTGTTGATAGCTAAGGGAGTAGGCATGAGGCTGATATCTTGAGGGATTTCCACACCCTTCAATCTAAAAAGCCTTATAAGAAGGTTGGGAAAAATCAGCTTGGCCTTGGAGGTTGTTCTAGTCTCATCAACAATGGTGTAGAAGATATGAGCATCGATGTCTATGTAGGTGTTCTCCTTGAGCTCCATGAGGAAGATACCTCTAACATTGTTGATGGTGGTCAGCTTCCTCACTGGGTACAGATTAAACATCATAATGGTTGTAAAACACCTCATGTCAATTGGGAAGGCAGTAGTGTTAAGGCATCTTCCCTCTCTAACTCCACCAATATGAGATTGGACAGTTTCAATGGACAGCATCCTGTCCTTGTAATGGGTGAAGTCATGGTCATCCAAATCTCCAAATCCTAGCACCTCATCTATGTCATCTACATCTATGGTGAATTCATGTCCTCGTATCCAACAATTTATCTCATGCTCTCTTAACACAGCATTAGCATAAAACTCCCTGATCAGAGGCTCACACACTCCAGGCAAGTCATCCAACAACTTATCCCAACCTCTGCCTTGAAAACAGCTTGGAATGAAAGTGTCTTTCAAATCCACCAAGTCTACAAATCTTTCTTGAATGATGGTTGCCTTCATGTAGAACCAAATGTATCTCTCAAAATGTTGAGGAGACCTGAACTTTGTATTGTCCATCTTCAACCTTTTGTCACCCTTTTTGGCAGTAGTTTTCTTCTTTGTAGGAGTCATCTACAAAACCATAATAGCAAAGCCCACAAAAACAGAGCACAATAGATGGAAACTTAAAAATTAGTTACAGGTTAGTAGCACTGAAAAGAACAGAGATTTATACCAAACATTCAGTCTATACTCAGTTCAGAATCAATGTGACATGAGATAACCCAAAATAGAAGAGCATAGTACAGTTTCATCATCAACTCTTAAGCACAACACAGTGTGACAGAGTGCACAAGAACACAACATGAACAACTTAGGGTACCCATCCAAACACATATGTAGATATGCAATAAGTAAACTATGAACCAAATACACCCACAAACAGTGTAAATTACAAAATCTCTGAAATTTAAGCACATTTCTAAAAGACATTTCTCAATAGGTATGATATGTTCAACATAAGACAGATTAGTCAACATACTCAAGGATAAAAAT
Organism: Quercus suber; assembly: GCF_002906115.3. Lineage (NCBI taxonomy): Eukaryota > Viridiplantae > Streptophyta > Magnoliopsida > Fagales > Fagaceae > Quercus > Quercus suber. The sequence goes on along the minus strand of NW_027069642.1, from coordinate 1,019,213 downwards.
CACTCACGATAACAAGAATATATCGCATCATATAAACAAGACCAACATAACCCATTCAATCAAACACAAAAAAAATAACCTAACCTATGAACAAATCACCATATAACTCAAAACCCAAAAACCAACACACAAAACAAGAAATCCAAGGCAAAAAACATAAAATACTAATTGAGAATAAGAAAACCCATACCTTTTTCTTGGAGTTTGAAGTTGAAATGGTAAAAGGAATGGAGGTTTTTGTGAGAAGCACAGTGAGTTTGAGAGAGGTTCAAATGGGGAAGACAATGAATAGTCACAAAAGTTCGAGAGAAAACCCAAAATGTTTTAAAAACTGACCTATTTCCGCAAAACACGCGATTTTCGCGACTAAGTCAAGTCACGTGCAAGTCACCAAGGCAAGTCGCCAGAACACTTAAAACAAAAATTTTGAAAAATTTTTCTAAGTGTTTTTTGCGACTGGAAGTTCTACCCGCGAAAGAGTCGCGAGTTGAGCCACGAAACTTTTGGTATAACTCTCGCAATTGGACCTCCACTCGCAAACAAGTTGCCACATCAAGTCGCGAGAAACCTAAAAACTCAGATTTTGAAAAAAATTCTAAGTATTTTTCACGACTTGGACATTGACCTGCCAATGAGTCACGAAAACCTTCTAAGTAATGCTCGTGACTTAGGGCATGCAACTGGACTGACCCGCGATCAAGTCACCAAAACAAGTAAACACTGGTTTTTGAAAATTTTGACACTTTTTGTAAAAACAAAATACTTTCCAAAAATAACTAAAATACTCAAAAATCTTTTTGTGCTTGATCAACAAAAATTGAGCATGTGAAACACATTTTATCAAGTATAATCACACAAATAAATAAGGCATTCATTGAACATAGACATGTGTGATGTGTGTAAGTACCAAAAATGAGATAGTCCTTAGCCCAATGTGATGCTTCAATGATCAATTCAACCAAGGCATACACAATTAGCACAAGGAAAAGTGATCTTTCTCAATTATAGAAATATGCATATATGACCTCTCACATAAACTTGATAACATAACTTTGAAGCTTTTCATTTGGCTTCATATATATCATATCATTTGATCTTTTTGAATCATTATATCTCATTTTGAGATCTATGCTTGAAATTTTTCATATTTCAATTTGATGAGTAAGCCTTTAGCTTTTTGGGCATTATACATTTTTCACAAAAGTTGCTTTCCCTTTTTCCTAATCAAATACTAGTATGTGCGAAGGCTTTCACAGCTCATTATCTCTTTTCATTTTGAGATTTACATGTGTTAAGCTCTTTAAACAAAAGAAAATAAAAAAGTGGGAAGATATATAGGCACAAGTCTATGCAAGTTTCAAGATCAACAAAACTATTGACTAATCATTCATGATAAGTTTGAAGATCTATTTAGAATAGTCACATAGATTTCAAGATTTCTCCCACAATGATATGAGTGCATAAGGTACAAGCTATATTAAAAAATGCACAAAGCCATAAGTATAAAGGTACAAGGCAAAACATGCTTGTGACAAAACACAATAATGTCGATCGAACTTTTTGGATATTTTACTTTTTATGTGTTTTTGAATTTTTGACATAAAAGCAAGAAAAGATTGATAAAAAACAACAATGTGAAAACATTTAAAAACAAAAGCAATTAAATAAACACAAATACTCAAATCAAGCTAGTATCACAACTAAAAGCACACAACTAAGCAAAGTCACAAAACATAGGAAATATTAATGCATGGACATGTTGTAATGCTTATACATGAGTACCCCTCTTCACCCACAAGTCACGTGCATTTGGGGTGATATGCTTATAGGATTGGGTATGAGTGTTGTAGCTTCCAAACCTTTTGTTGAAACTTGCCAAACAGGTGGTGAATGCGTCGATCATCTTCATCACATTCATTACTTCAGAATCACCATCTCAACCACTTGATTGCTCAGTTGTCCAATTCCTTTTGCCATGTCTTGGTCCTTTCGACCTTTGAGCACTTGAGTTCTTCAATGCTTGAAGCTTATGATAGTTTGGTCTGGTGTGACCTTGAATTCCACAGTGATGGTAGAAGTGTTGGGTTCTCGGACCTCTTTGTGTCTTTGGGAGTGATTTCCCTTGATTCTTAGGCTTGACCACTGAAGTTTCTACCACTGGTTCCTTGGCTTTCACGAACTTCATATCTTTGGATATATTGGCAGCCGAATTGCTCTCACTAATGTATCCCAATTCGCTTTTATCGGAGATAGGCTTTTGATGAGCAAGTACTTCATCAAGCTTCTTGGAGGAGACTCTCTCTACTTTATCATTGACTTGAACCACCTCATGTGTAAGGAATTTGAATTTTGAATAAGCTTCGGTTAACTCTCCGTTCAACGTCTCCATTTCACATTTGGTCTCCTTATATCGCACTAAAAGACTTCTATAATCTTCCTCTGCCCTCTTCATCTCTTTTACGGCTACTTTAGCCACTTTTGCATATTCATCGGCCTTTTCAATGAGGGAATTGTAGGTCTCTTGTAGTCTCACTTCTTCTTCATCTTCCTCATATTCAGATTCCTCAACTATCCCAATTGACTCCAATTCAATGTGCTCACCAAGCTCCTCCACTAGTGCACTCAAATCATCCAAAGATTCTACATGAGCAATGGTCATAAATGCAAAAAAGTTTCCCTTTCCATCACAGCTTTCACCTGAATCTGAATTAGAGGAATCGAAATCACTAAGTGTAGTGGCATACACCTTACCCTTCGCTTTCAAATAATTGGGACATTCCGTCTTAAAATGTCCATGTCTGTTGCATTCGAAGCACGTGACTCCTTGAGATGATTGAGAGTCCTTCCCATCTTTCCTTTTGAAATCCTTTTTCTCCTTTCCGAAATTTGGGAATTTTCCCTTCTCAGCAAACTTTTAATTTTTCTTGAACTTCAAGAACTTTCAAAAATTCTTTACAAGATATGCCACATCTTTATCGACAACATCCTCATTTGATGAGTCGTGAGCTTCAACCCTTTCATTTATCATCTTAAGGGCAAGGGATTTGCTCTTCCTTTGTGATGGCAATGACAGCTTATATGTTTGATGTGAGCCAATTAGTTCTTGAACCTTGATATCATCAAGATCCTTACTCTCTTCAATTGTTGTAACTTTTGCATGGAAGCTCTTCGGCAATGATCAATATCTTTGAGTCCTCTGTTTTCTCACCCAAGTTGAACTTGCCAATGACCACCTCATTTAGCCTGCTATAGAAAAAGTCAAATGACTCGTCCTCACTCATTTTCAGCTCCTCAAACCGAGTAGTTAGCATCTGCAACTTAGTGTCTTTCATTTTCTTCGTTCCTTCATACGTGGTCTCCAATATCTGCCATGCCTCCTTGGCAATAGAAATGTGAGATATCCTATGGAACTCATCTGTAGATACACCACAAAAAATAGCATTAATTACTTTGCTATTTGCATTAGACGCCGTGAGGGTTGCCTTATCCCACGTGGATTTGGCAGCCTCCGGCCTAGTCCTTCCAATATCCATCGCATCCCAAATGGTTTCATCCATTGAATACAAAAATGCCCTCATCCTGACTTTCCAAAAGGCATAGTTGCTACCATCAAAATATGGTGACACATTTAAAGATTGAGACCGGTCCATCTCAATACGGGGTCAAGGATCGCACTAAAGTCTTTAAACCACAAAGAGTGCACCTGCTCTTATACCAGTTGAATGTTCAAAATGTGTGTAAAATACCCTCAAACGTTTAGACTCCTAAATTACAAATTACCGATTCAAACTTATTATCAAACAATGTATGTTCGAAATATGAACATAAGCTAAAACAAAATTGATAAACAAATCTAAACCAAATAAAATCACAACCACAACAAAAATTAAATGGCAAAGATTAAGAGAAGAGAGATGCAAACACAAAGGCAGTATAGTGATGTCTTATTGAAGAGGAAACTGAAGTCTTTGGTGTAAAACCTATCCGCAACCCTCCAAACAGTCAATAATCCACTAAAGAATGAAGTTAGGATACATGAACAACAGAAAACTCTCCAAGCCTAATCTACTTAGTGTACCTAAGGCCTCTAGGCTTCTTGCTCAAACGAGGTTACGTTGAACCTTTGTCTTCTTTAGTTTATAGGATTCCGCTATAGCCCATAGCATTAACCAATATGCATTGGTCCCTTCCTAACTGCTTCCCAAGCACCAAATAACCTTCTCACTGATATAAGTATGATGAGAAAAGGATTTGGGTAAGGTACCTCTTAAGAACGTAACAATGGAGAGGGTGAGAATAGAGGAATTTGAAGAAACAAAGATGAAGATTGTGGATGAGTCAATTTTGTTTTTCTCTAGGGTTTCTCTCTCAAAATTCTCTCTGAAAGCTCTCTACATTTCGTGGGTATAAGGGGTATTTATACTAGAGTGAGAATGGAATGTGAAGAGTCAGTTTTTCCAAAATAGAGTGGATTGGCGACTTTGCCTCGCGACTTGACTGAGTCACGAGTTCATGCCATGAGCTAACTAAATGGCCAATCTGGACCTTTTGTCTTGTAGTGCTCCAGCTGGCGTGACTGTTCAACTCCTTTGCATGCTCCACGCATGTGCCACTTTTGGCGACTTACAAGCCGTGAGATCCAGTCGCGAGCCACTTGCTGAGTGCACAAACTTGAGCTTTTCTTTATATACTCTCACATACTACCCTTACATGATTCTCACCTAAATACAGGGCTTCTAAATGCTGAAATACAAGCAAATTTGGTACAGAATAAAGCCAACAGAATGGTTGATTAAATTCAACCTTATAGGTAATATGCTAAAACAATAGATAGATGTAGGGTATATTGTTAGGTGGTATGTTAAAAATATAAAACAGATAAAGTAATTTTTTGGCGTGTTAAAGTTGCATAATTTTTTGGCACCAGATGCTAATGCTCTAAAAAGGACTAAAAGTGACATGCAAACTTATAGAACCAAAATGACAAAAAATAAAACGTAATGGACCAAAATTACACTTGAAAAATCTCCCTCTGGAATACATGTGGTTAGATTTGACAAATCTTGTGTGTGATGATTTGGGATTTTTTTAAATAAATAAAAAATTATTTTTATGGAAGGAGAAAAAGGGACTCGTAGGTATGATCACTGCCCTTAGCCTATACATAAATCCGACTCAAGCATAGTGTGGGATAACTTGTGCAATAGTAGAGTTTGCCACTGGCGTGGGATAACTTGGAAGCTAGGGTTTGACGGTGGGTTTTGGGTTTTTTATTGAGTGGATGACCAAAAGAGGCATCAACGTGTATAAGTTATATCTTAAGAAAACTCTTATTCAATTTCATTAGATTTTAGTCGATATTATTCTTAAAATCTTATGCATTAGATAATTAGTTGGATTTTTTTTTTTTATAAAAATACTCTCGGAGTTTCTTTATTATTCTCTTTGATTAACACAAGTAGTTGATTTCTATTCATATTTATTGATTTACATGACTACTTTTGAATCATGTTGTCCTATAATTGCAAATGGGTTTCAATTTTAACTCTGCACTTTAAAATTTTCAAATTAATAAACTCTGTAAATTTTTAAAAGTTTCAGATTAACTTATTTGTTAGCTTCTACTATTATTGTTGATGGAAAACGACATTGGTTTTGCTGGACTTCAAATTATAATAATTTTGTTTTCCATTAGCAATACGAGGAAAATTTAACAGATCAAGGATTAATTTGAAACCTTTAAAAAATTTAGAGTTTAATTTTTTGAAAATTTTGAAAGTGTAAAGTTAAATAGCATTACATTTGGGATTTTTTAAATTATTTTTTATATTCAATAGTTGGGGGTTGAGAAATATTAAATCCTGAATCTCTGTTGGAAACATTAAAATTTGTCAATTGTGTTACTAGGTTCTTGGTCACATTTGGGAATTTTGAATGGAATAGAAACAAATATGTCATATTTTCTCTTGTATGTTTAGGAATTCATAAAATAATGAATGGAAAGGAAAGAAATATGTCTTCATGATTATATAACTAGGATAAAATCAATACTTGACCCCAATTTCATCCCACTTTTAAAAGGGCATGGAATAGAATGAACATTCTCTCCTAAATATTTCATTCCTTCACATTAATTAGAGGTGGCAATTTGTATTCACGTGTCGGGTTTATGTCATGTCAATTTATGAGCATTCGACTATTCAAGTCGACACTAACCCAATATGTTTATTAAATGGATTAGGATTCATTAATGCTAACACTTGTTTATTAATTGTGTTAGTTGTGTCAACCCATTTATTAGATTTGATCAAACTTTAGTATTAACCCAATTGAGCTAAACTATAAAAAAAACAAACAAATATATTTTTTTTAATATAAAATTTAGAACTAATAAGTAATTGTATCACAAATAAACATTCAAAACTAAATCATATTTGAATATCACAAATAATCAATCACAATATGTCAAACAAAATAAACCACAATAACTAATATGTTTATATTCCTAAGGTTTTGAAGGTTATATTAGCAAAATGACATTTAATTAAACAAGTCAAAGGGATTCCGTAGGTTAGACAGAAACATGACATGTTTATCATATGGGTTATGTTTAAACACGAATATAACACAAACTCATTATGCTTCAACCCATAGCCTGTTAACTTCGTATCGTGTTTTATGGGTCATGTTGGATTATACCACCCCTAACATTAATCTCTTGAAAATATCCCTTGAAAAATTCAAAATAAAAGAATAAGTGTAATAATCCAAAAAAAAAAAAAAAAACCTTTCAATCCTTTTCATTCTGTCCTCCCTCTCACGCAAGCTAGGAAAATAAAAAGGGGGTATTGATATTGCACCTATAAAGACATCCTACACCAACAGATGCATCTTGTTTGGCCCAATGGCACTATGGATCAGGATTCTGATGCGGCCCAATGTGGACAACGGCTCCGCCAATATTTGACAGGGGATCCTCTTCTTAAAACCAGCCCATGTTAGGCCTTATGAAGACATGACTCATAAGGGCCCAGTTAACCTTCCAAATTCTAGAGTCTTTCGGAAGGATATAGGATTGGGTTAATAATTTGTTGGGCAGAGTTTGGGCGCATAATGTTTCTTTTTTCACGGATAAGCCTCCAATTGAGCTTACCAAATGCAAACCACTTGACTTGATTTTGCCATTTTGTGACTTTTGTGGTATTTAGGATTCAATTTGAATCAAATCATTTGCAGAATCATGGTCTAAAACTCTACTTTTTAAAAGTAATTTAGTGATGTATTAACAAATTTCAAAGACACCTTAAGCTATGTTTAGTTTGATAGAAATTTATTTTCAGAAAATATTTTCTACTTTTATGGATGTTTGGGGTGACTGAAAATGTTGATCAATTATTTATTTATTTATTTTTCGGTTGATCGTAAAATAAAGGCACTTATGATGGAAATTGATTTACACTTTAATTTTTCATAAATAATTTTTTGCCTCACTCAAAACATATCAACTAAACCTCCACTAATGTTCTTAGTGTCCGATAGCCAACCACAGTTGCCACTGCCAATCCCCGATCACAAATTTTTATCTAAAGGTTTTTTTGTTTCTTAATTTTATTATTATATATGTGCTTGGGTCGGGAGATAGGAAAATGTGAGAAAATAGTAGAAAATATATTTTCCATAGCACTTTCTAGAATGCAACGAAACACAAAAAAATATTTTTTTGTAGTATTTTAAAAAATACAACCAAACACTTAAAATTAATTTATTTTCCAAAATTTATTTTCACTTAAAAATATTTTACAATTAAAAAATATTTAAATATTTTACGGTTAAGAAAATATTTTTCGTCAAAACCAAACACAACCAAAGACATCTTTCTCAAATATTCAATTTGACCTGATAATAAATAAGAATCCATGTCCATGAGACCATTGGTCAGCTAGTTACATGACAGCAGCTCCAAAATTTATATGTTTTGACATGGTGAAATTTTAAGGTACAGCGGAAATTCTCTTTGTTCTCTATCTCATTCCTACTTTCAACTAAGCCTAGAAGAAGTTGCTTCAGCTTTTATCCTTGACTATGGAGTCACAAACAGAAGTTAACTTTGGAAAATCTATCATAGTACCTAGCGTCCAGGAGCTAACCAAGGAACCCATCTTCAACATTCCAGCTAGGTACGTGCGAGATGATCAGGAGGACCCTTTGATTGTCTCTTATGACCCATCACTTCCATCTGTGCCGGTTATCGATCTTGAAAGATTGGATGTTGAAGCTTATATGAATTCTGAATTGGACAGCCTTCACTCTGCTTGTAAAGATTGGGGATTCTTTCAGGTATGGATTGTATATGGGCTTTATATTTGGACTCAGGCCTTGTCCTAAATTTGTTATGACTGTCTGTAATGCTTCTTATATATGTATATTTTCTCCACACACACAAGCAAAACTGACATGGCTAAAAGATGATAATTATTCATTAGCCAAATCAAGGAACTATCTCTATAGTTGTTTCCCTTCCTGGTTTTCGAGTTGGGTCACTCTCTTATATGTAACTTGACACTTCTACATTTTTAAAGTTTCCAAATTGTTACTAGTATTGGTGATCATAAATGCCTTATTATACTGCAGTATGCCAGTGGGTTCTATAGTCTATACCAATCTGATAAGTTGCTTTGAACAACATGCCTCCTATGCCAAGACACATGAACTCTGCAATATAAATTTGATGGTCTGCAATGTTTTATGTGAAGTTAGTTATTCACATCAAGCAAGATGTTTACATTATTTATGGTTGTAAGCAAAATGACCAGTATTTGAGAGAGAATAAAACACTAGGTAGGATGATTCTCACTATACTCCCGCCATAAGATATTATTTCAAGTGAAATTGAGACAATCCATTTCACGGCTGAAATTGTGTTCTTTGGATATAACATCTTCCAAAGTGGCGTGTCATTTAAAATTTTAAATGATGTGACAGTGGATACCCCTTTAGATTTGTAAATTTAATTAGAACCATGAAATGGAGAGGACCTTTTTCCTATTACATTGCCAACAAGTTCCCTGCCTTTATCTGTATCTGGTAGTCCTTGATTTGGTGGTAGTTGTTCTTCCTGTTTTCAGTTTTTACTGCTACTCTTGCACTGCTGAGCAGATGATTTTTGATCTTTGATTGGTTTAAATATGTATAATATTCTGCACCCTATGCTTCTATTTTTATAATATTGAACAGAATCATTGGATTCTAAGGTGTGTACACACACACATATATATATATATATATATTGATATGTTAGCACTTTTATATGGTAAGTGCAGGTTGTGAACCATGGAGTTTGTACTTCATTGCTGGAAGAATTCCGTACACAAATTGATAGTTTCTTCAAACTTCCATATGAAGAAAAGAAGAATCTTTGGCAGGAGCCAAACAATCAAGAGGGCTTTGGGCAGCTCTTTGTGGTGTCAGATGAGCAGAAGCTAGACTGGTCAGACATGTTCTATATAACTACCCTTCCGCATAATATAAGGATGGGTCACCTATTTGACAAGCTTCAGCCAAACCTCAGGTCTCTTTCTCTGTTCACCATTTGGTTTTGGAAACACTTGTTTCAGGTATTACGCATGCACATGATTTCACTTCATCTTCATTTTGTGATGTAGAGAGACCTTGGAAACTTACTCTATAGAAGTGAAGAAGCTGGCCTTGACAATCTTAGGACACATGGCTAAGGCTTTGAAAATGGATGTTGAGGAAATGAGAGAGCTGTTTAGTGATGGAGTTCAGTCAATGAGAATGAATTACTATCCTCAATGCCCTGAACCAGATAAGGCCATTGGGTTCACTCCTCATTCTGATGCTGATGCTTTAACAATTCTCTGCCAGGTCAATGAAACTGAAGGCCTTCAGATCCGTAAAGAGGGGAGATGGATTCTTGTTAAACCTCTTCCAAATGCTTTTGTAGTCAATGTTGGTGATATCATGGAGGTACTAGTATTTTATAATCTTGATATAGTATTAGCTTAACCTCATTTTCAGTCTCCAAAATTTGGGTCCAACTGTCCAAGACTACTTGACTAATCCCTGAAACTTATAAGATTAGGCCACAAATGAGTCATTGAAATTGCATTATAGAAGCAAAAGAATTTGACAAAAGGCTTTCCTTTTCACTGTTCTTCAGCTGTAGAAGCCAAAGAATGTGTCCTGTAAGATTATTTTAATTCAATTTGAGTATTAAGAAAGTTGGAACTCTTCCAGACTAATAATTCTAGACTAATGTGACCAATTTTCATGCATTTACTACCATTCGTATCCATTAATTTATTTGGAAAAAACAAATCTACAGGAAACACAATCATTAACTTCCTTTTTAAGTCATGGCCTAGCTGCTAGAGCTTTTATGAAGATAGAAACTGTCTGCAATGCAATATCTTGGATCAAACTACAGGGGCAAGAGGATTCTATCCCGACAATATGAATCTACATATTGGGTGATTTCTTCCAACTGCCAAGTCCTGGAATCAGTTATACTTGGCAACTGCACCAGACTCCTGTTTTCCAAGATCTAACTTAAGAAACTTTTATTTAGGACTTTTATCAATTAACTCAAACACTGTCAGAACTGAATCAAGTTAGGGAATTAATTGTTTGTTTTATGTTAAAATTAACACTGCGATTCCCAGTGGGACCTTTGTCATCCCCAACAACTTTCAATGCTACATCAAAAAAAAGAAAATTGGTATAAACTTTTCTTGTTTACTCTGCAGATTGTGAGCAATGGCATATATCGGAGCATTGAGCATAGGGCAATAGTAAATTCAACAAAAGAGAGGCTCTCCATTGCTACATTTTATAGTTCCAATTTAGACTCAGAACTGGGTCCTGCACCTAGCCTTATTGGTCCTGGCAACCCAGCAAATTTTTGGCGAGTTCCTTTGGAGAAGTACTTTAAGGAATTCTTTGCTCGAAAACTAAGTGGCAAGTCGTACCTTGACTTCATGAGAATAGAAAATGGGGAGGGCAACACCAGTTGAATGCATTATTTATTAGCAAAATTGTGCAGTACTTGAGTAGCAGAATGGTAAGTTGCAAGAATTTAAGTATCTTTTATCATGAAGGGTGAAATTCAGTGGCTTCATCAATAATTAAGAAAATAAAATGCAGAAACTTCTGTAATATTCTTGTTCTTTATGATCCTGCTTGAAAGACCAGCAAATAAGGGACATTAGAGTTGCAAGGACTTCCATCTTCTTGAAGGTTTATTTGCAATTTGTAAAAGTACATTTAATAAATGTTGAATGTATAATCGAAATTAAGCAAAGAGTCGGGTAGTGGGTGCTGACATGGTGAGACACAAGAATTTAGGTCTCAATGTCATATCTTCTATCATGAAGAGTGAATTTCACTGACTTTATAAATAATCAAGAACATAAAACAACTTCTGTACTATTGTAATTCTTTAGGTTCCTGTTTGATCACGGAATGGATCCCACCAAAAAAAAAAAGCCAACTATATTACTCCCAGGAAAAAAATGCCCTTTATGGCTACCCGCAAACCAAAGATCACTTCCAAGCTCAAGAGGTTCAAATCCACTTTTGAGAGAGAGATCTGAGCCTAAATGTTAGGAGTAGTACATTTGTTATTTAATTTATAATATGATGGTAAAAACAATGGAAGAAAATGGATTTGAACCATGGTTTCCTAATAAAAAATGAGATGGTATACTATGATGTATTTCCTACTAGTATGTCTAGGAGTCTATAAAAGAATGAGGGGAAATGAAAGAAATATATAATTGATATTCACCTTTATTTCATTGAAAGAATGAGTATTTCTGGTTTTTATGAATGGTTAGAAGAGAATAGAATGGAATAATACACTCTCCAGTCAATTTCATTCCTTTCCATTCCATTAAACTCTCAAACAAGAGCATAAATAAAATAGTCTAGAAAATTTCTTTGAATTTATTCCGTTCATTTCCACCCTCCCAACCTCCCAAACAGGCTGAAAGAAAATAGAAATAGACCCACAAAAAAAGACATTCTGGACCAACAGAATGATGTGGCCTGATGATCATGACAATGATTCCAATGTTTCGGCCTAGGGGACTAGGAAACAGGTCCCTGATGTGTCCTGATCATGACAATGAGTCCAACCAATATTTGACATAGGGTCCCCTCCTTAAAACCAGCCAACCCATCTCAGTCCTCTTATAAAGATATGAGTTTCCACTTTGATGTGAAGAGTTTGAGCCCATAATGCTTGGCTGACAGCGCCACATCAATTTTTAAGTGGAATCAAATCCTCTGCAGATATTGCATGGCATACAACTCTACAAAATTTTAGGTAGTTTTTTACTAGAATTTTAGTTTAGTACAGTGGGGGTTCAAGAATTTTTTTTTATGGTGTTTCTTAAGAAGCAATAATAAATTATACAATCTAACAAAAAAAGAAATTCATATATTAACAATAACAATAATAATAAAAAATTTAAATACATAAAGTTTACAATTGTCTTCTTCTAGTTTTCATATTTTGAAATTGTTGTATGATAGTCTCATTATCAATACTATCTCTTTCAATATACACAACTAAACAATCATTTATTTACTAAATGTAGAACAAATTATGGAACAAAATTTAATTTCATTAGCCAAAAAAAAAAAAAAACTGAGAGCGTTCCCAAATTTTTTTAAAGGGTAAACCAGGACCACCCTATGGCGCCGCCCCTGGTTTAGTGCTATTTATTAACAAATTTCTATTAGAAAATGCTTGTAAGACCACGTTTGTCCAATCACCCTGACTTTAAGGTGGCTCCGCCCTTGGTTTAGTGTTATTTATTAACAAATTTCTATTAGAAAATGCTTCTAAGACCACGTTTGTCCAATTTTTAGCTTGATCCGATGTAAGAGGAGTATAATATAACATGTCCCACGATTCAGCAACTGCAGCTCCAAACTATATAAGTTTTGAAGTGAAAATTTTTTGATGTAAGCTGAATTCTCTTTGTTCTCTCTTTCTCTGATCTTAACTTTCAACTATTGGCCAAGAGCAAAGAACGAAAGGACAAAGATTGTTTTTTTTTTTCTTCTCTACCTCAACTTGCTTCAGTATATCCATGGAGTCAACAACAGAATTAACCTTGGAAAATCTATAATAGTGCCTAGTGTCCAGCAGCTGAGCAAGGAGCCAATCATCAACATCCCAGCTAGGTACGTGCGAGATGATCAGGAGGAACCTTTGATTGTCTCTCATGACTCATCACTTCCATCGGTGCCAGTTATCGATCTTGAGAGATTGGATGTTGAAGATTGCATGAATTCTGAATTGGACAGATTTCACTCTGCTTGCAAAGACTGGGGATTCTTCCAGGTACGTATGTATGGTACTATGTTGTCTAATAAATGTTTATATATTGAGTTGGGTCACTCTTTTATCTGTGACATGGTCATGAGACCTATTTATTTTAATGTTCCAAAATATGGTATTCATAAAAGCCTTATTAAACTGCAAAATACTAATTTAAGTTGCTTTGAACATTGAAATGCCTCGTATGCCAAGACACATGAACTCTGCAATTTAGATTGCGTGGGCTGCAATGCTTTTACTTTTATGTGAAATTAGCTATTCACATCAAATAAGACAGTTATAAAATATTTATGGTTGTAAATAGTAATGATCGGAATTTGAGAGAGAGAATAAAACACCAGGTAGATAGGGTCCATACAACCCAGGATGAATCCATTTTGTATTGCCATTTAAAATTTTAAATGACTATACACTTTTAAATTTGTAATATTTAACTAGAACCATGAAATGAAGATAATCTTTTTCCTATTACATTGCCAACGAGTCCCCACCTTTATTTGTATTCAAACGTCCTTGAGTTGTTGATTGTTGTTCTTCCTGTTTTCAATTTTTACTGCAAGCCTCCTGCGCTGCTCAGCAGATATTTTTTGAACTTTTATTGGTTTAATTTTTGGTTTTTTTTTTTCCAAATTTGATGATGTCCTGCACCCTATATATGCTTCCATTTTTATAGCATTAAACCTAATTATTGGATTCTAAGGCAAGCACACATACTTTGAATCATTAGCAATCTAATTCTTCTATTGTAAGTGCAGGTTGTAAACCATGGAGTTAGTACTTCATTGCTGGAAGAAATCCGGACACAGATTGAGAGTTTTTTCAAACTTCCATATGAAGAAAAGAAGAAGCTATGGCAGCAGCCAAACCATCAAGAGGGATTTGGGCAGGTCTTTGTGGTGTCAGATGAGCAGAAGCTAGACTGGTCAGACATGTTCTTTGTAACTACCCAACCACATGATATAAGGAGGGATGACCTATTTGACAAGCTTCCAACAAAGCTCAGGTCTCTTTCTACTTTCTTGGTTTGGTTTTAGAAACACTGGCTTTAGGTATAACACACACACACAATTCCAATTCAAGTTCAAATTTGTGATGCAGAGGGGCCTTGGAAACGTACTCCATAGAAGTGAAGAAGTTGGCCATGACAATCTTAGGTTATATGGCTAAAGCTCTGAAGATGGATGCTGAGGAAATGAGAGAGCTGTTTAATGATGGAGTTCAGACAATGAGAATGAATTACTATCCTTGTTGCCCAGAACCAGATAAGACCATTGGGATTACTCCTCATTCTGATGCTGATGCTCTAACGGTTGTTTTTCAGCTCAATGAATCTGAAGGCCTCCAGATCAGGAAGGAAGGGAGATGGATTCCTGTTAAACCTCTTCCAAATGCTTTTATAGTCAATATTGGTGATATCATAGAGGTACTAGTATATTTTGATCAATAGTATAGCTTAACTTCATTAGGCAACAAAGTTATCAGAATAGCATTGTAGAAACAAAAGAATTTGACAAAGGGCCTTCTTTTTTGCTTTTCTTCAGCTGTAAAAGCCAAAGAATGTATCATGTCATATTACTTTAGGTCAACCTTTTTTTTTTTTTTTTTTTGAGAAATACTTTAGGTCAACTTAAATACTCAGAATGTTTGGAACTTTTCCAGACTAATGCTAGATTAATATAGCCAATTTTCATGCATTTATTACCATTCCACTCGTTTATTAGAAAACAACAACTCTATAGTAAACACAATCATTAACTTCCTTTGTAACTATTATGAAGATAGATAGAAACTGTGAATGCAATGCAATGTCTTCGATCAAACTAAGGGGGCTAATAGAATGTTTATCCCATCAATATGAATCACTTTGTGATATATTCCTGCATATTGGGTGATTTCTACTAGGTCCTGGAATCAGTAGTACTCAGCAAGAGCACCACTAGAATCCTGTTTTGGAAGATATGATAAAAAGAATCTTTCAATTAGGACTTTCATCAATTAACTCAAACGCTGTCTGAATTAAGTCAAGTTTGGAATATAGCTTGTTTTATGTTAAAGTCAACATTGCTATTCCCAATAGGACCTTACTCATCCACCACAACATCAGTTTTTCATCAAATACAAAGTTAACATTGGTATTAAATTTTCTTTTTCACCCTGCAGATTGTGAGCAATGGCATATATCGAAGCATTGAGCATAGGGCAACAGTAAATTCTACAAAAGAGAGGCTCTCCTTTGCTACATTTCATAGTTCCAATCTAGACTCAGAACTTGGTCCTGCACCTAGCCTTATTGACCCTGACAACCCAGCAAATTTTCGAAGAGTTTCTATGGAAAAGTACCGTAAGGAATTTTTTACTCGAAAACTAGATGGCAAGTCATATCTTGACTTCATGAGAATAGAAAATGGGGAGGGCAACACCTGTTGAATGCATCGCCAAATTATGCAATAGTTGAGTAATGGTGAGTTGCAAGAATTTATCTTCAATCATGAATTCATGATTCGTAAAGAGTAAATTCAGTGGCTTCATTAATTAGTATGAAAATAAAATGCAGAAACTTGTGTTATATATTCGTCCGTTATGATCCTGTTTGAAAGACCACCAAAGAGACATTATAGTTGCAACTTGCAAGGACTTCATTTTCTTGAAGGTTTATTTGCTATTTGTAAAAGTACTAACAAATGTTGCATGTGTAAGCGAATTTAAGCAAAGAGTAGAGTGGTGACATGAGAGAATTTAGTCCTCAATTTTTCTCCAAGAAGAAATGCCCCACTCTTTGGCACCCACAAACCAAGAGTCACTCCTTCCCAAGCTGATCTACTGCTTAGAGAGAGAGAGAGAAAATAAATAAATAAAGTACCTAAACATTGATTCTCTTAATAAAAGAGAAGACGCTTGCGATTAAAGCTCTAAGGCTCTTTGTAACGCCCCAAAATCAGAGGCAATAAAAGTCTATTTAATCTAAATAATCCATAAAAATATTAAATAAAAGTAACCAACAACCTAAAATCTTATCACAAAAGTCAGAGCTCTAATTCACCAAAGATAAAACATTCTCAAAATAATTCTCCAGTCCAATATTTAATGCCATAAAAATAATAATAAAATCCTCAGTTCCACAAAATAATTTGTAATTGTTGTCTTCCAAGAATCTATACTTCAATGATCCCTCTAATGTATTTATAAGGGGAAATAAAGGGGGGGGGGTGAAATAACTCAATAAGTGTAATTCACTAACATTAGGGTGTGGGAATAAACCTTTCAAATAAATAATTTTTACAATAATTTCATAACTAGTAACTCATCAATATTTTATCATCAAATATTTCATAAAAAAAAATATCTTTATATTGTGAGCCATCATAATATATATATATATATATATATATAAACAATTTCCTAGACTTTTCTCGTGGTTAACGTTTATGCCCTATTGACAGAGTTGTATTGTCCCCTTTTAGGACTGGAACCCCTTTTTCATTCCCTTTCTTAAAGGTGGCTCCTTTGAAACCTAAAAGTACACTCTCTTAATAAAGAGTTTCATTTTTGGATCCTCAATAGTATACTCCCTTGCTAATGAGTTATCAAATATGCATTGTCCCATTTTTTGGGACCGTCCTTTGCTAAGGACTAGCTACAGTATGATTGTCCCTTGCTAATGAATAAATACAATACTGAGTTTTTAATCACGACTTGCTATAGGTTTTCAAAACATATTCAATATGCTCACAAAAATAATCTATTCATAATTCTCTAAAAATATAAAGATATATTCACACATACAAGTTTAAATAAATTTAGGTTGTCTCACAAGTTTTTCATAAAACGAATAGTCAATATGCATATCAAACATTTATAAAGTACAACTTATGTATAGAATATCAACATATTTCTTTGATATAGAATAGTTTAATAATCAACACTATTTTGAGAAAATCTCCAAAATTAGTAAACACTGCTTACCTCTTATTTGTAAAAATTTGAAACCAACCTCTCTTGAATCACAACAAATCAATAGAATTAGAACCTAGCAACACCAAACATAGGTCCATTAATATACAATTTCTCACTTAAAATCTGTTTTCACACTTAAACAATTTCATCCTAAACAATACTGATATATCCAAAATTCTTCATTTATTCACTTAATTATCCAATTTACTTTTAGCTTTGATCAAATTTTTGGACTTAAAAATATTGCTACCTAATCAGATATTTCCATTAACATAATCATATGTATTCATGAAACTTGAATGATAGATATTTGATTAATCTAAAATATATATATATATATAGTTGAAGCCAATATTATTCTTAATATATCAATCTCATAGCCAGCCCATTATTCCCTTAATACCGCCAAACTTAATGATGGAGCTGGACAAGTTTTGAACATTGGCAAGCCCACGACAATACATGAGATGGAATTGGCTTGAGCATGGTCAGCCAATCCGAAAGAAACAAAACCAGCATGGCCATATGCAGAAACTAGAATTACAAGCTTGTCACTTATATCTTTTCGTTGGCAGAGTAACCATATTTCTTTTTTTTTGCTGAATCAATTCTTTAGTAACCATATTTCTATGGTACTATATTTTATCTATCTAAATTAAAAGCGACAATGTACCCTTCCCCACATATAGCTATTTACATTATTCCCAGTCTAATATAATAACAATATAGGACATCTTTTCCCTTAATGTAAGGATAGGTGGAGATTCATGAAACCAACGTCTCTTCGTTCCATTCCATGACACATGCCTATATGTACTTGCCTAGTCTAAGTATGATAACAATCATAGGAGTCCTTTTTCCATTAATATAGTTATAGAAATCATACTTGTAGTCTCTATTCACAGCCACAGTGAAGGAAAGCAAAGTTCAGTAGTGTCATGCGGTTGAAGCAAAAGGAGGCCTCGTAAATATATACCCGTGTAGCTTAAGAGGTAAAAGATTAGGGTTTTTTTTTTTTTTTTTTGAGCATATTGAGGCCCATATATATATACTTATGTCATCTTATTTGGGCCTCTTTTGCCATAACAATTATCAGATTTAATTATTTTAGGCCCAAAACAATTAAATCCATTTAATTGCGAGCCTCCTTTTTAATTTACGCATAAGAATTAAATTAGTATCAAAATTATGGGGTGTTACACTCTTGGCTAGATTACTAGAGTGATATACATCTAAAATAATGCATTTTTTCAACCAAAAAAAAAAATTTAAAAACACAAAAAAAAAAAAAAAAAATCTTTCATAACTAAGCACTACCCCTTTTGAGTTGCATTTTGATTCAAATATTATACTTTTCATTTTTAACATCAATTTGTATTCTTAATTTACAGTTAAGTATTCAATTGATATTTTTAAATATTTTATCTAAATCATTCATAAATATATTTTGATTTTTTTTATATCAATTTTTAATAAAATGAATGTAGGTGAAACTACACTATTGGTCCCTAAAGTTTACCTTGTGAGCGCATTTGGTCCCTCAAATTTTAAGTGAATACTATTGATTCCTAAAGTTTAAAAAATGAGTGATATTAGTCTTTCAGCTAATTTCTGTTAAAAATATTGCTTATGTGGCTAAAAGAAAAGTGACATGGTATTTATAATTTTACTACAGGCACTTATAAACTAACATGGAAACTTAAGTGTCCAATACCATATAAGCTATTTAATTATAAAGTTGGCATGTAATCTTTAATTGGATTTTATTTAGTCTTATGCCAAAAAAAAAAAAAGGGACAGGATTGGCTTCAGCCCCTCACTCTCTCCTCCACTATTTTCCCTTTCTTTGCTTCACCATTTTCCAATTTTCTAATCAAGTGGCCGTACCACCTCAAAGCTAACAATAATTTACAGGAAACTCTCTTAACAAAAATCCAATTATGAGTTGAAGAGAACTGCCTTTGAGGACACAAAGTCTTTTACATAACTCTCTTTCTAATCTAAATTGATTGGCCATAAATCCTCTCTCATTAACGAGAGTAGTCTAGTGTCAGGAGCAAGAAACCAACAAATATTTTGAGAACAACAAATGTGATAGGCAACAAAGATTCCCACAGTGACTACCATTGGTTCATGGCAGGGAAAGAAAAAGGACCAATTTTTTTTTTCAATTTTTTTGAAGGAAAATAAAACGTGAATATAACACTTCAAACATTTGAAGATTTATAATGAAACAAATTTAAACATTTTTTAATGCTATTTATGAATCCTTTGGAAACAAATCTAAACAAAGAAACATAAAGATCTTTAGGAGATAAGCAGTCGATGGACATTCATGGAGAATGGCGAAGGACAGAGCTTGTGTTGGCTACTATGGTGGCAACGAAGGCCATTTGGAGGAGTCACTACAGTAGAGGAAGAGCGGCAGTTGCAGCCACAATGGTTGGAAGAATTGCAAGAAAGGAAGATGAAGTGCTTAGGTCACAAGAAGATATTGGAGAGTCTAAGATTTTTTTAGCAAAATAAAATATAAAAAAGAAAAAAGAAAAAAATAATGACTTATATGCCATTCATCAGTTTGTAAAAGCACTTGTAATAAACCGTAAAAGATTTACCAGTTGTAAATATTTTTGTAATTTTTTATTAACAATGCTTCATTATTATAAAAAAAAAAAATGAGAACTCATTATTCTATTAAC
The DNA here is from genome assembly GCF_002906115.3 of Quercus suber. Lineage (NCBI taxonomy): Eukaryota > Viridiplantae > Streptophyta > Magnoliopsida > Fagales > Fagaceae > Quercus > Quercus suber. Next base: position 999,191 of record NW_027069642.1, on the reverse strand, counting down.
CACGTAAGCAATACTTCAAATTGAAGTTAAACAAAGAACTAGTACCTCTCATTTTTAAAACTTAAGTGACTAAAAACGCTCATAGGATAAGCTTTAGAGACCAATCGTATAGTTTCACCTAATGTAAAGATCATGTGGACAGTGGACCTTAATTGAATCCTAAATGAATTTGTATAAAGGTTATTGCTTAAGAAGAAAATTATTCTCATAGGTTATTGCATAGATCATTGCTTAAGAAGAAAATTATTCTTACTAGCCTATCAATTACAGTTTATATTTTGTAAGTTTTAGTTAGTTTAACTGGTAAAGTGTCTAATAATTGAATAAGAGATCTGAGGTTCAATTCAATCACCGCCTACACCATAAACCGATTGGTGTCTTGGTTTAATGATAAAAAGCTATCATCAGGAACAGACGCCATAGATTAAAATTTTCTCCAACAAAAAAAAAAAATACAGTTTATATTTTGAATAATAATTAAATTTATGTCTAATTATTTATTTCAGTGAAATATCTTTAAATTTATTTTTCTTATAACACTGTTTTTTTATTCTTATCCCCTGTACTAAAATTGGAACCCTACCATTGTATTTGATATACCTATGAAATACATAAAGTTGCGAAGACTTGAATCTTTCGAATGAGATATGACTTGAATCTTTCAAAAGAGTATATCATGGAATGTCCAATGTTGGCAATGAAACCACTCTCTCGCAAGTCACAACATGTGAGCCCAGAAATGTGTGGGGTTATATACTTATAGCAAGTATCTCCTGGGAGGTGCTCCATAAAATAATTTTTGGTTTTAACTAGTTTTCTACTATTTTTTTTTTTAAATGAAAAAAAAAACACACACACACACGCACACATATACTACATACTCAATAAATTTCACAACAATATGAATCATTGGGCTCATGATCACCATGTGTCATGTGATCATGTTAAATGGGAACACATCGATTTGGGCCTATCATTTCACTTTGTCTATTTTTTTTGAAAAATTTTCTTAAGGACTGGTTAGGGTCCAAAGAACTTCAAATTTATTTTTTCATTTTTGAGGATTTGATAGCTGGGGAATGCAAGATTTGAACATAAATATCTTTTTTTTTTTTTTTTTTTTTTTTTTTGTGATTGATAGAACTTTACTCTAGGCTGATCTAAATATATATATATATATATATATGTGTGTGTGTGTGTGTGAAGCTCATTCTTGGAGACTGAAACCTCAGCCCTTTGCCTCACACCCCACAAGCATGTCTCATTTTGAAAACACCAAGAAACTTATTTTTATTTTTTGATTGGCCTAAAAGATATATTATTCAAAATGGCATTTTCCCAAAACATGGATTTGGATGGAATTTTCAATTTTCAACTGCCAATCCAAAGTCTTTTGGCCATATTGGCCAGCAATTGTTTCTTCTATTTAGCCAAGGATTTGAACCTGATCAGTTAACTGAAAGGAAAAAAAAATTATTACTATGCCTTAATAGCGTAAGTACATACCATACATGTTACCAATCATGGTCTGAGAATTATTTGGAAATAATTAAGACAATACATCTAAATGCGGCCTAGTCCTCTCTGGTGGAATAGTATACTATCCTGAGTCCAAATCTTCTGTCTCATCAATTGTGCTCCACTTCATGCTCCACCAATAAAACTTGGACAACTAGCCTGTCTCATTAAATGAGATAACTCTGACTTTAATAAGAGAGGCTAGTTGTCTCATTTAATGAGATATCTCATTTAATGAAAAAGGTTAGTTGTCCAAATTTTATTGGTGGAGCATAAAGTAGAGCACAATTGATGAGATGGAGGATTTAGACTCTACTATCCTACCTATTCTTTTCCTTCCCAATAAACTCTCAAACAAGGACATAAACAAAATTTTCCAGAAAATTTCTTTCAATCGATTTCATTCATTTCATCCCTCCCAAACAAGGCAGAAAGAAAATAGAAATAGATCCACGAAAAAACACATTCTGGACCAAGAGATAACCTCGTTTGGGCCTATGGGTCTAGGAAACAGGTTCCTGATATTGCCCAATCTGGACAATGAATCCAAAGTCCAAACAATATTTGACATGGGATTCACTCCTTAAAACCAACCAACCAACCCATCTCAGGCCTCTTATAATGACATGAGTGCCCACTTTGATAGCCTTCCAAATTCTAGACTCTAAATTCATTATGGGCATAGGTAAGTTATTTGTAGTAAAGAGTTTAGACCCATATTGCTTCCTTTTTACTGATAAGCCTCCAATTTAGCTTTTGCTGACAGCGCCACATCAATTTTTTATGTGGTACCAAGTCCTTTGCGGATTGTATGGTATACAACTTTACAGTTTTATTTTATTTTTTTTAGTGCTATATATCAACAAATTTCTATTAGATACTAGAAAATTCTTGTAAGACCACGTTTGTGCAAATTGTAGCTTGATCCAACCTAGGAGTAATACAATATAATGTGTCCCACAAAGTCAGCAAATGACACCAGCTCCAACCTTTTACAAATTTTTGAAATGAAGAAATTTTGAGTTGAGCTGAATTCTCTTTTGTTCTCTCTTTCTCTGATCTTTAACTTTCAACTATTGGACAAAATCCTAGAACAGCATGTCCATGGAGTCAAAAACAGAAGTAATTCCTGGAAAGTCTATAATAGTGCCTAGTGTCCAGGAGCTGTGCAAGGAGCCCATCATCAACATCCCAGCCAAGTGCGTTCGAGATGATCAGGAGGACCCTTTGATTGGCTCTTATGACCCATCACTTCCATCGGTGCCAGTTATTGATGTTGAGAGATTAGATGTTGATGACTACATGAATTCTGAATTGGATAGACTCCACTCTGCTTGCAAAGACTGGGGATTCTTCCAGGTATATACGTATTGATTGCACTATAGCCTTGTCCCAACGATTTTTCATGACTGAAATATGATTTTCATACATTGGCCAAATGAAGAAACTATTTCTTTGATGGTAACATGACATTTTTATATTTTAAATTTTCTAAAAAAATTATGGTGTGAATACTCATAAAAGCCATATTAAACTGCTGTATAATAATCTAAGTTGCTTTGAACATTGAAATGCCTCCTATGCCAAGACACATGAACTCTGCAATTTAGATTGGGTGGGCTGCAATGTTTTTACTTTTATGTAAAGTTAGTTACTCACATCAAAGAAGGTAGTTACAATATTTATGGTTGTAAATAGAAATGATCGGAATTTGAGAGAGAGAATAAAGCACCAGGTAGGATTAGATAGGATCCATACAACCCAGGATGAAATCCATTTTCAGTTTGTTAGGTTTTATGGT